>NW_027526422.1:37063270-37094355 GCF_048455015.1 Haemaphysalis longicornis | reverse complement strand
GTTCATCGGCCTAAAAAACAGAATATTTCTGGTCTAAAGAGAAACAGGAAATATCGTAACTGCTTGCAGACCATTATTGAGTTAGGTCTCCCATCTGTCCTCAATGCGAAAATTCCGAAAACCTTGGAATGCTGACTCTGCTATTTCACGTTTAGTTACTGCCAAAACGTCTCGTTACCTTATAAATTTCATATATATTCGCATTCGAAAGCATCCGAAAGAGATAACGGTAGCTGGCCTGTGTTGTGACTCGATATTTTTATGTTGCGAGCTATGCGAAATTTGTGCGAGTGCAGCAATATCATTCAGCCATTTCTAGAAATTACGACGCCAGCATCACTCCGAGTCACGATATTCCGAGGTATCTCGTTATGATAACCATACTACGCTCACAGTCAGACTGTAATTTTTTTTTTGAGTTCGTCATTTTCCAATAAAAAAAAATGAGAGCCTGATGCGGCATTCTGCTGCGATCGTTCACTTCAGCCGAAATTATTTGATGTAAAATGAGGCGAAGCCTTTTAGATTGGTTAAACAGCTTGTTATCAAGGTATTTTGCTTGTGTTTCAATGCGCTTTCTAGTACAAAGACGACAGCAGTATCGATAACACGTGGCTGCATACTTCCTCTGGTCAATCATATTTCAGAACGCACTTCGTAAACGCCTGTTGGTGCGTTTCGCGGTTCTGTCTCCGTCGGAGTAACCCCAACCAGCGAACGATAGGATGGCACAGGGGAGGAAAAAAAGAGTTAATGCGGGAGAATAGATGACGGTGATACCAAAGAGAATAGAAGGACAAAAGCGGAGGCGGAAAGAAGCGCATGAGAAAGTTGCGCTACATATCCGGCGGCTAACAGATGGCGTTGGTACTCTCGTTTCAACCGCGAAATTCAAACGAACACTTGAGGAATCCGACCGCGTTCTCTCTCTCTCTCTCTCTCTCTCTCTCTCTCTCTCTCTCTCTCTCTCTCTCTCTCTCTCTCTCTCTCTCTCTCTCTCTCTCTCTCTCTCTCTCTCTCTCTCTCTCTTCTCTCTCTCTCTCTCTCTCTCTCTCTCTCTCTCTCTCTCTCTCTCTCTCTCTCTTTGCCTTTCGGCTATCCCGGTGGGCCAGCCAATGACATGCTTGTTTTAATTGGTTTTTACACTCTGTGGCGATGCCGCTTATATGATAGGCATGCTGAGCCACCAAGATCAAAAGTCATATTACCAAAAAAACTGTGGCATTTATACATAGTGTGTATAATTCGCTTGACCGAGCACCTGACTGGTTCTCTCTTTTGAACGCTCGTGTGTGTTTGCCTGAATTTCGATGCATTTGTGCTTCTCCTAACTTCAGTGTATTCTTTTGTTAGCTCGACTATGTATTCGTCGTACTATCACGTTTGAGCGCATTTTACCGTGTAATAAAGAAAAAAAAGGAGGAGCAATCGGATAGACGCCGGTTTCTCCATGCGAGGGACCTAGGTTCGTTTCCGGCCTTGGGAAGCGTTTTTTTTTTTTTTTTTCCTTCGCCCGCGATCATTCATCGTGATCGTCAGGGGAATGTTAGCTTTCCTGCAGGACGTATTGGCGTACAACTGCATAAGTGAGGACACTAAGACGTCAATTTCATAGACACAGGGAAAAGAAGAAGAAAGGAAAAAAAGGGGGCGATACAAATTAGTTCACGTAAAGAAGAACTGTAGAGCGCAAAATGGCAAAAAACAAAAGGCCGGCCAGGAGGACGAACGTAACTATAACAAAGATAATACTGTTGGTGGCCTGCTCAGACAACTGAAGTCAAAAGAGGTCACTCATGACGGTGTCCTCGCCATTATTAAGTACAAACCCAGCGTGACTGTAGGTTTTTTCAGAACTTGTACTCCGCCCTTCCTGACAGTTTTCTTGTCAACCCAGATAATCGCCCTTCGTATCGAGCCCAACAGCACGAATAATCATGCATACCCAGCCTGACTCCACTAACTGCTGTCTTTTTCAATTTTCTTCTGCACAGCGACAGACTAAACTTCCCTGGCAGATGCGGTGACAAGCAGTACGAGGGAGGAACACTCATTCGAGAATAGAAAACAGCGGCGATTAGGCGTGTGAATATTGGCCTCTTGAGGAACGGTTGGTTCTCTTCTCCCGTTGTAGGAAACGTCAACGCTCAACAACATACAAGTACAAGATGCGTACAATCTTGTCAGAAGTCCTATCGGCGCGTGACGGAGGTTGCACCCGCGCGCACTCGAGTCGACATTGTTTTCTCCGCCACAGTGCACGGGACTCAAACCACACGCGCGCTAAAAACGATTCGGTCATCTGCTGCATTAACCCGTCCAAATCTTGCACAAAATTTAATGGGCAAAGGTTTCGTCTTGTGGTCTGCAAAGGCGAAAAAAATCCTTGAATCTAGGAGAACACTTTTTATCGGACCTCACCTCAGATAAATAATATCCTTACTCGCTAGTTGTAGTTCTCCACAAGAGCAATGCATATCACTAAGCTACTTAACTTGCTTCGAGCTTACGTCAGGCAAAAGTTCTTAAAGCGATCTTATGAAAATTATGGAGGCAAACAACCGTACTGTAATGCTTATAAATTAAAGGATAATGCAAAGGATGCCACACAACGAGGCGTACACAATCATTGTTGGTGTTGGGTTTCCGTGTGCCCCCCTTTTTAGGTTGCCTTCCTCTAAGGTTTTTCCACGTGCAATTTTGGCTGCCCACATGCATTGGTACGTTTCTAGAAATAAACTCCATCATTTTGTTTGTGGTCTATTACTTAGATTTATACAGGAACGGAAAAGTAACGACGTCACTTTTTCACAGTATCTGTAACTATTACAAGTTACTTTGGAAATTCTGTAACAGTGACTGTGAGAGAGTCACTTTTCGGCTAATTTATTTGCGGCTGTAACACTGTTACTTTTTACTGGTAACGTGCCCACGATTGTCTGTACGCCACCGGCGCTTCATATTTTTATAACTAAGATGCGGTATGTTGCCCGTTGAAAATGTCTTTCCAACAATGCATTTGTGTTTTGAAGTGAAGCCAGCCTTAACAAAAATTGGTGTAACCTTGGATTTTGAAAGCTGGCTTTTCCACAAGTAACTTTTACAGTGAAGCCTACATATGAAAAAAAAAAAAAAAAAAAAGGCGGCAACCGGAGCGAGCGTAGCGGAAGGAGACGGACGACGACGATCGGGCCGCGGACGCCAGAGGTAAGCGCGATGCTCTCCGGCACTCCAAATACCCCGAGGCGGGAAACGCGAGACGCCGACGTGGCTACAATATGGCTTGACGGCACGTTTTGAGCGGGGGTCTGCGGCCAACCGGCAACCCACAAATGTCTCCTCTGTTCGTCCACCTTCACAAAGTGGAATCGCACTGATTTTATTTTTGTTTCGAAATTTTAGAAGTTTTCCGTGAGTAGGAGGAGGAGCAACACTTCTATCCAAGCCGATCTTCCCCACGAAATGTCCGCGGCTTAACTTTAACGGGTGTGAAATGAGTGCCTTTTGAAGCTGACTTTCAGCTGGTTTTCCCGTTTTGCTTTATACTATGTGCAAGCCTTGAACAACAATAAATTGCAATTTGAACTATCCAGGACTATTCTGTAGTTGCATATAGAATATTCCAGATCTCATTGTACAAGATTGCTCGTGGACAAAGCCTCATGGCATGTTTCTAAGACAGCGCTTCATTTAAAAGCAGATACGTTCCCTGAAGTCACAGTGTACGTTGTTCTTTATAGAGAATTCCGTGCCGTGCGTGCGCAAATACCGACATGCACCGACACACTTCAACTCAACCTGAGCTTTACTCCAGATCATAAAAAAATTGCCCCCAATACACCGTGTGAACGCTGTTCTACAGCAACGTCAAGCTTGCGCACAACCCAAAACATGATCAACCGAGGCGCAGTCCACACAAGTGCAGGAGACAAAGGTGATTTTCTTGTAATTTACGATTTAGATAACTTTTGAGGTAATAACGCTAATGAAACTCGGAGGGACTACAGTTTTATCCTAGAAGACAAACATGGGACTGTCCCTTTCATGGTGGCTTTGTGAGGCTGCGGGAATGGCTTCGGGGGCTTCAGCTTATTTGTATTAAATTTTCCCACGGCTATGTAGTCGTTCGAGGATATACTTTCTTTCGGGGTGGTTTCGTTACAGCACAAATTACAGCCGTTTCTGTAACCATACCCTCTTCTAAAGGCCCCATTATTGACAACAAAAAGGAATTCCATGTTGTTCACAAATTTACCGCGAACTAATTGTGACAATAAATGAATATCGCCGTAATCTCAGCGGCCAATCACTGTAATTTTTCCCGAATATCTACATAGATTGGGAGCTACAGTGCATTCATGAGAAAGTTGGCTTTCCCTCAAAGCGTACTCTGTCAGCGGAACCCATTAATTCATTGGAAGGTAGCGATAGTGGTACAAGAGCCTCTTACACACTGGTAGCGTTATACAGATCCGCTATAAAAAGAACCCGGTTCACGCCACCTTTCTTTTTTTTTTTCTGTCGCGATACGCATTTCCTTGTGTTCCGCATAGCACGATTTCAGAACTTAACCGAAAAACTTTCAGCGCAACCTGCTCTTCCTTCCTTCTCCTGGAAGACACAGGCTGCGTTGGGGAGCGTTGGTTATCACAGCCCCCCACACGGGGCCAGTGTAGTAGCCTGCGGCAATGTGAATGAGCATACAAAGGCGTACAATTACGAATTACAATCCACGTGCCGCTTTGTCTCCCCCACTGCCAACAGATCGTTGAGCCAGTTGCCGCTGGTCGCCATGGCAACGTCACTGGCGCTGCGCGCTTCTCCGCTCTCGACATCTCTTGTCGGCTCCGGGAAGCGCTAGTTGCGGACACGGGCGCTGGCGTCGCTACCTGGCGCCGCGCTCCCATTGTCGGCCGCCTTCCACTCGCCGCCTCGCGTCTTCCACACAGTGCTCCGACCTCCGGCTGCAGGCAACGCTTGACGTAGCGCTCAGCGCAGCGCACTGCTGACAGCCCGTCGCCGGGACCGATCAGCGCGCGGTGGCTGCTCTGCTACGCTCGGCACAGTAAACATGAGCGAAGCGGCGCGCCCGTGCCGGATGTGTTCCCCGTGATAGTGTCACTGTCACTTCACCCGGTGCGCGCCGTCTCCTCAGAAACAGGCGTGATCGTTCCCCCATCCCCAAGTTTCCGCCGGCAAGTAGCCCGCGATGGCGGGAGGCCGGCCTCATCACCAGGTCTTCGCGGTGCCCCACTGTGGTGCCCGAGCGCGAGACAGGTGAACAAGCGGCCGGCTGGTGCGTGAGAGGAAGCACCTGGACGTGTACCCCGCGTGGCGGTAGTACGTTTCGTTCCGAAGAGAGGCACAATCGAGCTGCGTGCTCCCGCGCTGCCCGAGCTCCTGCCCAGTGCGTGGGAACCGGAGGACATGAGCTCCTCGCAGACCAAGGATACTCCTCCGGCGGGCTAGACACAGTGCGTTCGGGATAAGCCAGGGGTGTGTGGTCGTTGTGGGGACGCGATGCGGGCCGTCCTGCTGGTGCTCGCCGGTGTGTTGACGTGCGGCTCGGGGGGCAGCGGACGCGTAGAGGCCGTGTCTACCTTCCAAGACAGCGTGTGGTCCCCGCAGAAGTGCGTCGACGCCCGCAACGGCCCCATGCAGAGCCCGGTGGCGGCGGGGTCCGAAGGCGGCCCGAACGACCCCCCGGGCCTGCTGCCGCCCGATCAGTTCTGCCAGAAACTGGGCTGCTCCTGCCACCTGAAGCAGCGACTTGCCTGTCACCTGGAGAGCGACCGCATCGTCGCCATACCGCGGCTCTTGACCCAGGACCGAGCGGACAAGATCACCGACATGTGAGTGCCGCCATGTGCCCTGATCATTGCTGAGCTAGCCGCACGTGTAGCTTGGAGAAAGTGAGCGTGCGAAACCAGCCTCATGCCTAGCCCAGACTTACACACGATGCATGTACCAGTGACAAGCTGAAAGATGCACACAAGGACTCAGCTCATGGAGGCGGCCTTGTTTCCGGCTCAACAGGCGCATTTCTCGTGATGAAATGATGATAGTGTGTAAAAATCTTGTTTACTTTTTGAATGAACAGTTTTTACAGCGACAGCTTTCTCGGTGTGTGTCTGTCACCGTGCCTGCTTATCCGAATAACCAAGGGTCATTTTGGAAATTGTGAGAATCGAACCTAGGTCCCTCTTCTACTGCAGCAGCAGGAACACCAACCACAGAGCCGTGAGTCTTCGTTGGTGAGAAGCGGGGTTTGCGGGGTTTTTTTAATATTTTCGGGAATGTTTAATTCCCACGAGACGTACAAGCAATTCATTGTTCATCTTAGACTTCACCGCAAACGAAAACAGCCGCACTCGAAATAAAAGCAGCCGCTGCAGGCCCAAGCCCCCCCCCCCCCCCCCCCTTCCCCACATGGCACATTACACGTGTCCAGACAGGGTATTGGCCAGATATTAACGCTAACAGCTGTACAATCTTGAGGGGATCGCATGAGACTTTTGTTTTCTGGTGAAATCAAAGAAGGTAAATATTGCCGACGAGACGACTTCAGTTTCTACATCACCGAATTGAGAAGGTCACAACAATAACAACAGGAGGAAATATTTCTGGAAGAGGGAGAGATATATTTATTGGAGGCTGGGCGGCCTCTACTCCTCTCAGAGGAGGTTAACTAAGCCCTCGAGTAGGGAGAATCTTGGTCTTGTCGCGAGGCTTTTGGGACAAGGAAGAGTCTTGCAAGGATTGCGTCCGGAAAAGTGTAGAAGACAGAATATTTTACTTGGCAAATCCCTTGCACGCATCGCCCCCTAAAAAGAAATTTGTCTCAGATGGTTCTCACTGTAGCCCAAACGAAGTTGAAAGCAGGTCAAAAACAATGCGCGGAAAAACCGCATAAGTGGTAGAGGAGAGAGGCTGCGGAAACACTCACCGCGAATTTCTCTCACGGCAAAGATGTCATACATTTCTTCATATTCTTCCTATAGCTTCCTAATTTATACGCTATTATTCTTGAACAGTTCAATGATTTAAATGGGTGTGGCACTTCAAGCTGGAATCTTCTAGAACAATAGAAGTGAACACGTTCTTGTGTGATTTTGAAATGCCCGCATGGAAGTCTTCAACGACGATCGCAAGGCTTTTGTCATCACGTATAACGCATGCAGAATTAGTGCTGATCAGCTTCTTGATACCACACTTGAGTGGACCTGGAGATGCATACACAGTGGACACCACAATGTCATGTTTCGTTTGTACACCACAGACATCCCCACATTAGCTGTCATTGTTCTTTTGCGAGTCAACGGTGTGTGGTATTTTAGGAAAGCATATACTTGACAAATGTTCAATAGCTGGTTCATGTACAGCCGGTAAAAGGCTTGTCTATAACACAGCTTTCGTACTCTCAGCCCTATCCTGCCCCGCCGGAGCGGGATTTGAATAAAACTACTGCGGAATTCTGAAGTCTTAGCTCGTCGCTTTTGCCTCCAACATGTTTGGAACGAGTACGTTTCGGCAGTTTTAGGATGTAGCTGGTTGAAGTTAAAATCGCTGTTATAGACAAGCGTTTTACCGACTGTACATCACAACAGTGCTGCAGCCCAAACTGTTTTAACTTGAACAGGATGAACGCCATCTTGACTGGTTCGGACACGTCGATGTCACAACTTCGGAGAGATGCTTTCCGAAAGTCAAGTTAAAACATCACTTCTTGTGTACACTGGTTCTTTGGTTGATGTGAATCATTATACTCTAGTTCAAACTCTTCCCATATGAACTGGATACATCACTTTTTGTCTGACTCGCAGTCATACATGTCAGCCACCAGCGACCATAACCGGAGTATGTGTCACCGCAGTAGCAGTTGTACACCTGTTGATCAATTCTCTGGTCGCTCGTCCCACAGAATCCCGCCGATCACATACATTGCCATCTCTGTTCCTTTCGTCGCTCTTCGTAGACACGTATCTATCTCTTCTGGAGTCCTAAATATGCGTAGCTTTACCATAGCGTCACTAAAACACTAATGGAATGTCCTATGCACGTTACTCATTTGGGGTCCTACAAGAGCACGACGGCGTGCCTGCCATATAGTGCATGGAGTCCAATGTTTTACAAGTGCTTCTCGCATACGTGTGTATGTGCCAGAGACGGTTTTTGTTTACGCACGCTAAAATTCCTCCCATTTAAACTATGCACACCATCGCTTCAAAAAAAAAACATAAATCAAGAGTGGTAGCGAAGAAAGTTCATCAGAAAACACCGAACTTAAAGGAACGCATTTTACGCGCCAAATCGTTTCAGTGGGCAGGTACGCAGGTCATCGATCATGCGGACAGAACCAATTTGTCATCCACGGCCGTATCTTGCCACGGAAAAGCTACCGCTTTCAATAAAGATATCATGTTTGAGGTTGAAAGTTATCAGTGGATGAAGTATGTCACAGACTACAAAACCTTGCTCACGGCCTTACAACTTTAAGAATCATCCATACATTGATTGATTGGTTGATTGATTGATTGATTGATTGATTGTAGGGTTTAATGCGCCGACGCTGCACAGGTAATGAGGCTCGCTGTAGTGGAGGGCTCTGGATTAATTTTAACCACCTGTGGATCTTTAACGTGCGCCGACATCTCGAACACGCGGGCGTTTTTGCTTTTCGCTTCCATCAGAAAAGCGACCGTCGCGGCCGGGAATCGAACCCGCGTCCTTAGAATAATGAAAAAAAATTGACGATGAGGGAGAACAGAGCTAAAAAATCAAAGCCCCCTTCTTAATAAGAGAAAGATGATTAAAACGCGAAGCTTTCTCCGATGCAACCTAAGCCAAAGTCAAAGTTTAAAATCCAAACTGCGTCGACCGTGTCGGAATGGCGGAATCGGTTGAACGTTGGCTTCATAACGCCAGGGACCCAGGCTAGATTCCGACCACGGAAAGCGTTTTTTTTTTTTCTTAAGGCGCTTCATGTGCCTTCGCTTATCATCATCATCATCGCTCTGTGAACCCCACTGTTTAAAGTTGGCTTTCCTGTAGTACGTTCCGGGGCGACATAGAACGCCATTAGTAAGTCATAGAAAGCTTCTTTAATTGAGCGTAAGCAACCGACTGCATGCGACGAGAGCGTGGTCAGAAGACAACCTGCGTTGAAACGACCAGCACCCAGAGAGCTAACGCGACAAGTACGCACCGTCGGGCGTGCCTGCACGAACTGCGATTATCGGTCCGTTGACGTCGAGCTGGAATGACTCATGCCCGGGTGGTCAATTTCGTTTAAGTGCGAGCAGCCAAGGCCGAATGGACAGGCACGGTATATCGGTGTTGTCTCCGCGCCGTCTAGAGAGGCAGCCGATGAGTCTCGACGGCCAGACATGTCCCAAACTAATCCGTGCCCTCACACGAATCAGATCGAACAGAAGCAAGCAAGCGAAAGGAACTCCACCATTCAATTGAACGGAGAAAGCACGGAAGAGCAGTTGTGAAGCCATTCCGATGAGAGGGGGGCTTCTCTGGAGTGCCCTGGCAGCCGGCCATCGTACGAAGGGCCAATAGCTTTCAGAACAGCCGGGGGTCTCAGGCACGCAGGCTGACGCAAGAAACACGAGACGCAGTAAAAAAGAGAGCCCGCTCATGGGGCATTATTGGTGATAAATCTTTCCCGTTCTGAGATGGTTGCCTCACGCTCAGCTATCAGCATCCACAGCTTCTCCCCTTCTGCACGAAAACAAAACTTTTTTCCAAATGATCTTGTAAATGGTCTCGATAGGAAGGCGCAAGGTCTCCGACCCCCGTCAGTGGCCTTGCTCAGGATCTACGCCGAATTAATTAAGCGCAATCGGAGAAGAATTGGGGCAATAAAGAAAGGGGACAGCATTTTTGAAGACATCATGCTTAATTGTGAGCTCACGATTATGCGGGAGTGCCCTTAAAAGTACGTTTATATTTCTAAGCTAAGGTACACATGTAAGGGAAAATATCACGACGGCAGCGCCCTTACCTTTCGCGCTGGATTTCACTTTTACGATGCCGTTTCGTGCTGGCGTTTATGAGGTTCTGTCACTGGGGGTAAGGTTGATTTTGTAATGCCCAAATTCTGTTATTGTTGGCGCGATTTTCTTAACCCTTACTTTCCCTTTGTACTTTTTGTGTGGGGAAAATGCAGTCACGTGGCGTCGTTAAACGTATCCTTTGATTCACGGCGAGGCAGTCGACGTCAACACGTTTTTGGTCGGCGTTTCAGTCACCTTTCTTTCCATTTCGCCGCCTCGGAATTTCCGTTGTGTGCACACTATTTTGTATAAGGCCAGGTACTTTTGAATCGTTTTATAATTTTTTACCGTGCAGCGCCAGTCAAAGCTTGGCTCTGCGTTGCGAATGCCCCCTTTGTTCAGACTTCGTCTTAGAAACTTAACTGTTTCCCTCTGATAAGTAAGTCCTCCGTGTTTGTGCAAACAGCAGTGTTTCATCAAATCCAACCAAACAAGAAGCCTTGCTGTTTTGTCCAAAGCGAAACTTCAGATGTGTGTCAGAATTGGCACGATTCAATTAACAACAAACAGCAAGAACACCGTCGTGTTTTATAAGGGCGCGTGCATATCCCCCGGCGAAAAACGGCAGAGCAATAAAATATCCTGGACGCTGAAACCTGTTCTTAGGGAGATGTGCGTAAAAACGTTCCCCTGAATTTGTTTTAAAAAAGGCATTTTCTATGTAGCAGTCCCGAAAGCCTCCACGTGACCAGTTTTCCTTGAAATTCACCCATTTCCTGCGTAGCAAAAATGCAAAACGCCCAATTCTTCCTATTCTCAGCGCTGCTTGCTCAATTCAGAGTTATTTACGTAATAATTATTTCCTTGGCACTAAAAGGGCGGGAACTCCGGCGACGCGAGCCGATGTAGAGAATGCGCTTCCAAGTGTATTTCCTCGTGCACTGGCAAGACAGACGCTGCGGAATTTCTGATACGGCTTTCGTTCCTCGAGATAAACGCACAGAGCACGTGGTCGGCAGATGCGCGGTGATTTCTACCCCTGTGTACGTGGGCTCTTCAAATAGTGAAACGAGAACTGCTGCTTTTTTCATGAAGCGTTGTTCAAAATATTTACGGCTTATAAAAAGTACAAACAATATCCTGATACCCCCAAATGCTCGCCTTCGCTAACACTGAATATGTAACGAAGGGTAGGGGAATAAGTCTCGCGCAAGCAATCGTTTGTTATGAATAGTAAACGCAATATTTATGATATAACGGTAGTAGATGTTACTGCTTCTAGGGAATTCAGCTTTCTTAACCAAAAGAAGAGAGATTTCGGATCTACGAATATGATGGGAAATATTAGCGCAAGGCTTATTGCCACGAAATGAACGTAAGCTTTTGAGAAACAGCCATAAACTACATAAACAAAATTTAGAAATACTATCAGGGACGTAAGAGGCTATCGGACATGGAAGGACGTAGCTCTAAGCAAAGACAGAACTGGACTTTAACTCAGGGAGTAAAGAGTCGCGTTCACTTGGCTCTGCGCTGCGCAGATCCTGGCTCTGGTGCGCGCTTCAGAGGCGGCGTTCATGATTGGTGTTTTCAAGCGTGCAAGCTTGCAGTGCTTTGTGCATTGTATTCGTCGCATGGTTTACTGTGTGGGGGGTAACTTGTGCTTTAGGTGCACGTAGTCGTCTCTCCTGGGTGCACTGAACCGTACACTTCGGCCCATAAAAGCTCAGCTTTCTGCCGGGGTCTCCCTTTTTTACGTACATTTTGAGCTTTACTAGTGCTAGGAATACCGAGAATGTACGACCCTAATGAGTCTTAGTGTGCGTGCTTGTACTTTTCTTCGCTTGTCATTTTTTGCAGTGTTATATCGCTATTAGTTTTTGCTAATTTTAGTAATACGTCCGCTGCAGAGTTTTGCCACAGAGTCCTTCTGTATTGCCTTCGAAGCATGCCGTAATGATTCCGGCCTATATCAGCGTTTTATTTCTTTGTCTGTGTTTTTCTTTTTTAAGGGGGTGGGGGGCAGTACTACTTGTATCCGCGAAGTGGCGAATAACCAAACACGTGCTCGTGTTTTGGCCGAGAAGCCGCCTTTGAGGTGAAACCCGCTGCGGGAAGAGCCCGCGTGCCTAGGCTTAAGCAGATCCAGCGAAGAAAATTCTTCTCCATTCGTCCCCGTCCTCTCTTCCTCTGGAGTCTCTCTCTCTCCCTCCTTCACCGACTTGGAGAGATTCCTGGCGGGCCGTAAACCGCTATCTGTAGCTTCAACACGTGCCACACGAGTAAAGTATCAGGTGCTGCTGAGCTCGACATCTTCTCCCCATTTTCTTTTTAACTGATGCAGCTGAGGTACGAATTGCTCGTTAACTTGAGTGTATAAAGAAAGCATCTGCCTGATCAGCGCTCCACTGCGCGGTTCTAGCATGCCTGGCTCCCGCCGTGGTTTCCTCGTCGTCTGCTCTGCCTTCCCCCATCGCGTCGTCTTTAGCGCTCGCTCTTTGTTCTCGCGCTCTCTCCCTGGTCCTATCGTGTTTATGGCATTCGAGATAAAAGAGTTGCACCAGCAGTTATGACAACAACGTCAATCGTACGATAATATATAGCGGCGTCACTTGTCCTCAGAAGTAGATATTGTGAGCATGTGCCCTGGATTTTTCTTTTCTTTTTTCTGAGGGTTAAACCGGGCCTCGTTGGTGTGGCATAGACATGGCCGGCGAAGCACAGTGCTCAGAATTATTTCAGAAGGAGCAGTTGTGGGGCGTGTTTTATAAGGATGATAGAGTTTATCTGGCTACGTAAACTCGAACATTTAGGTCTGTCTGTCTGTCTGTCTGTCTGTCTGTCTGTCTGTCTGTCTGTCTGTCTGTCTGTCTGTCTGTCTGTCTGTCTGTCTGTCTGTCTGTCTGTCTGTCTGTCTGTCTGTCTGTCTGTACGTCTGTCTGTCTGTCTGCCACTTCGTCCACATGGCTAAAAGTTGAAAGAATTATACGATATATAGGCAAGACCATTTCAAGGAATGCATCATACACATCATACATGGTGGAAGGCTTCATCTGTATGTATGTATGTATGTATGTATGTATGTATGTATGTATGTATGTATGTATGTATGTATGTATGTATGTATGTATGTATGTATGTATGTATGTATGTATGTATGTATGTATGTATGTATGTATGTATGTATGTATGTATGTATGTATGTATGTATGTATGTATGAGATAATTTTATAAGTTTTTCAATGGGCCAGAAAGAACTTTTAGGGGAAAGATATCAACTACTTCGTTGTTAACTTATTTATTACAATTTGGTCCAACAGTTTCGCAAGTGGGAACTTCCTTCGCAGGGACTATCTTACAACGCCCCTATAAGAGAGTCGCACTCTTCAAACCTTTGCACCAATTTGTAATAAATAGGTTAGCCACAAAGTTATATATATATATATATATATATATATATATAGACTGAAAAGATAAAAACTCACACAGAGCGCGAAAAAAATAAGGTTAGTAGAGACAGAGACAAACGAGAAAGACTTAGAAAATAAAAATAAGTTTACTGACGTTTCAGGGAGAGGACTCCCTTTCTCTCTCCCTCTCTCTCCCTGAAAGGTCAGTCAGTAAACGTCAGTAAACGTCTCCCTGAAACGTCAGTAAACTTATTTTTATTTTCTAAGTCTTTCTCGTTTGTCTCTGTCTCTACTAACCTATATATATATATATATATATATATATATATATATATATATATATGTGTGTGTGTGTGTGTGTGTGTGTGTGTATGTATATATCAGACAGAAATAAGGGTTGGCTGTCAAGAAAACCTCGGAGGAAAGCAAAGGGGAGAATATAGTAGGTCATCGAAACAGATGAAGGATTTGGAAAGACAGAAAGAAAGTGGAGAAAAAAGGCCCGCCGGGTGGGATCCGAACCCACGACCTCCAGAATACCGGTCTGGTGCGATGACCACTACGCTACCAGCAGGGCTATTTTCCCCTCCGCTTTCTGGGGTATTCATGTTAAGGTATTTTCATTTCCTGCTCTTGGGGGTGGTAGCCAGCGCCACTCGGACTACTGGGGGTGAAGGGGACCTTCTTTTTAACCCCCGGGCCGTGACTCGTAGGCCTACGGCATGCCGAGATTGGTCGACCAGCGTTGAGCCCTCTTAAGCTCCCTATGGCATGCATATATATATATATATATATATATATATATATATATATATATATATATATATATATATATATATATATAGCGAATCAGAAAATGGGAAAGGAGGGGCTCCGTGAAATAAGACAGAAAATAAGGGTTGGCAGTCAAGAAAACCTCTGAAAGCAAAGGGGAGGTTGTGGTGGGTCATAGAAAGAGATGAAGATTTTTTTGAGTCGAAGACCGATATTCTGGAGGTCGTGGGTTCGGATCTCACCCGGTGGGCATTTTTTCACCACTTTCTTTTCGACTCACCAGACCGGTATTCTGAAGGTCGTGGCTTCGAATCCCACCCGGCGGGCATTTTTTCACCACTTTCTTTTCGACTCAAAAAATTCATATCTTTCTATGACCCACCACAACCTCCCCTTTGCTTTCCGAGGTTTTCTTGACTGCCAACCCTTATTTTCTGTCCTATATATATATATATATATAGGGTGTGGAAATGAGGGGCTCGTTAGGAAATACAGAAAGAAATGCCGGCAGTCTACAACGCCAAAGAAGGCATAGGGGAAAGTTTAGACTATTTTTTACCGTTAGTGACGTTACATTATTATTTTTTTTAATTAATTACCTGAGAAAGAAAGAAAGAGAAACACGCGCCCAGAGTGGGGACCGCTATGCCTTCTTTGGCGTTGTAGACTGCCGGCATTTCTTTCTGTATATATATATATATATATATATATATATATATATATATATATATATATATATATATATATATATATATATATATATATATATATACGATAGAGAAGTCAAACTGAAAAACATAACATTTATTCTAACGTTTCGACCGGGGGCCGGTCGAAACGTTAGAAAAAATGTTGTTATGTTTTTCAGTTTGACTTCTCTATCGTACAGCTAACCTCATAGCCAGGAACCTTTTCTTTTAACTATATATATATATATATATATATATATATATATATATATATATATATATATATATATATGCAAATCGCATTCAAAACAAAAACAAAAATATACACAAAAGAACAAAAACAAAAAATATATACAAAACAAATCGTCAATTAAGAAAGATCCAAAATGAAAGGTGCGCACTCCTTTCTTGAAGCCGACACCTCAATACACTTCAGCAACAATTGACGCTCAAATGACGAATGCGACGCGTCATTTTTTAAATACACGCATCGACCGTCTGAGATAGAGTAATGTGCGCGGATTAAAAGTACAACAACAGTTAAAAAGTACATTGTTCGGATAATTTTGTTGCTCAAATGCTAATTCGTAGCGTGACTATTAGTAGTACGTTGTAGTTTTCCTGTAAAGTTCTTTTTTGTTGTCCTTTTATGCGGACGTGTGCTATGCTACATTCAGTTTTCGTCTTCTTTTCTATTTTTTATTGAGCGTAAGTGCACTTGGTAATATTTCTTTTATGCGTACGCTAATATACCCCGTGCTTTTTTGACATTTAAATCACATACCTACACTTATTTTCCTCTTTCTTCCTTAATTTCACCCGCCGAGGTGGCTCAGTGGTTAAGGCGTTGTGCTGCTGAGCACGAAGACGCGGGTTGCATACCCGGCCGCGGCGGCCGCTTTTCTGATGGAGGGGAAAAGCAAAAACGCCCACGTGAAAGAGATTTCGGCGCACGTTAAAGATTTCCAGGTGGTCAAAATTAATCCGGACCCTCCACTACGGCGCGCCTCATCGCCTTCGTTGCGTCGGCGCGTTACCCTACAATCAATCTTTATTTCTTTGTTTGTTTCTATATATCTTTCTTTCTTGCTTGCTTGTTTCCATGGCGTTAGTTCTTCCCGTGTCTTTGAACTGCCCTCTCCTGCTAAGAACGTTGTTTTTAGGTCGGCAGTACTTTTGCAATAAAAATAAGAACTAATAAAGCGCTCTGGTTCTCAACATGAGAGTGCTGGATCGGTTTCCAAATGTAAAGATTGTTTTGCGAGAAACTAAAAAAGACCCGTGCGTTCATATTATTGTCACGCATGCCAAATGACCCCGGCTTGACATTATTCACCATATAATGACCCCGTCGCGGTTCTCTCGTTGGCTGAGGCGTTGTTCAGCTAAGCCCAAGGACGCGGGTTCAACCCCATCCGCGGCGGCCGTTTTTTCCTAACAGAGGCGAAGAACGAACACGCCCGCGTGTCGAGGTTTCCCTGCACTTCAAAGATCTGCAGGCGGTCATAATTCACTGGAGCCCTCCGCTACTGCGCGCCTTATAGACCAGGTGTAACTTCATCGCGTAAAACTCACAAAGTTTGAAAGTTGAATAACGTAGAAAGTCGTGCGCCATACTCCTGCTTATCAAGTTTCTACAAATTATATGACAAGATCCACATCTCTTGAATGATGCCCATACGTAGTGACAAAAGCACTGACAACACTATTTGTCATGGAGAATTGACAAGGAAATTATTTACATAATATTCTGAAACAACGGGAAAATTTAGATTTCTTTATACACCAATCGCCACGGCTCATCCTGTCACATTACTACGGAGAATGCGGAAAGCAGCCTACCATTTGTGACTTACTATAGCGGAGCGAAAGTTCAGCGGCACGTGCGAAACTTTTCCCTCCTCCAAGCCAATAAGCTTCGGATCGCAGAAACCTTGGGAACAATGCCCCAAGATATAAGCTCATTTCCAGCCCGTACCATGCCGCCGTTATTTTAGCGCTCTACCGGCGATGAGCCGCCCAGCATGTGTCTTTATGGAATCACCCGCTACGAGGGGTGCATACTCAGTGGGTCCAATATGCAGCCGTTCCGGGGCTTGTCTATTATCTTTGCACGCGGTTGCATTTGTATTGGATGGCTTTCGCAGCAAATGGGTAAAAAGGCTCGTGTTTTTTGATACTCTACTACACACGTGTTGTTTTCTCCTACATTTTGGCGAAATTAAAAACATTGCGAGCTGCGTGTTTCTGCGAAGAACCAAAAGTACCTTCCCTTTACATAATAGCTAAGCGCCAATGCAGTACTCGTAAAGAGCCTGCCGATACCGCGCGCAACGTCATTTGGTCGGTTCATTCTTTTATTGTTTTAGTACGACTACTTTGTTTAATATGGATTGCGGTGTAATTGTACTGCAGCCCAGCAGGAAAGAAAACGAAAAATAAATCCGCTGGTTCAGATATTTTTTTTTAACACGAAAGTGTTTTACTCCGGGATACACCAATATTTCGCTGACGTCATATCCGTCACGGAAGTGACGCCAGTACAACGAAGCAAGTGGCCTGTAAAGGGAGCACCCCTGTACACAGGGTTTTCTTGTGGGGAAGCAACCTTTAGTACTAAAGAGTACGTTATACTTAGGGTTCTTCGTTTTTGGGTTTTATATTTTAACACGAAAGTGTTTTATGTCGGTATACACCAAGATTTCGCTGACGTCATATCCGTCACGGAAATTACGCCAGTACACCTTGACGCCATGTACACCTGACCCCAGTGACCCGCCAGCAGGACGTTATGCGCCAAGCACACCCACACGACAGCCGCCGACCCGCAAATCATGCTCAGCTGCAGATTTTGCGGTACATTTCGCTTTCGTGCTTTACTGATTCCTATGACAGAGGAATCAACCACACTTTTTTTGAATGAATGGCTATTCAACCGCTGAAGTGGGCGACATAACTTTGTTATCAGAATGAATTTAGCATCTATTGTGCTCTTCAGCATCGAAGATGGGCCAATATAAACGTGTTTTTAATTTTTACTCTTCCAGCCCTCCAGATAAACATAACATTTAACCAGTTGTACGGCATCTATTGCCTTGTGTGCGGTACCAAAACGTTGTAGTGACATTGCGCAAACAGTTCATAATAACCTGTAAGTCGCAACGCGTACTCTGTGTAGATCTTACTGCGTTCGCACATACTAGCCAAAACATGTAATTTTCATTACAAAAATTGCAAAAACATTATACATTCCATCCTCATTTAGCCTGGTTCGCAAAAGTGTTGGGTCACCTTTCTTCAGTTTCCGTATGTAGTCCAGGCATTGACGAGAAACGTGAATTTGCAGCAAAGCTCATTATGCCGGTGAAGACGTAACCATCTTGTGGAGCGAGCCGTGCGCAGCTTCGCTGCAAAGGGAAATGCCTTTGCCACATTGCCAGGTCGGGGGTTGAACCCAGGTCCCATTGCTCCCGGGGTGAGAATCGCGACCACTTCGCCACGATTCCCCGCTGATTGTTGAGAGTGGTAATTTCCTGGCCACTTTAATGGCTTAGGAGCCAGAAAAAACATTACTATGGCTCGCAGATCTCGCTCAAAATGGAGACATAAGCGGCAAAAGAAGCGTGTCCTTGTCGCCCGTGCTATTACATGCCCAAATGTTTCGCATAAGTATGACACCTGGCAGTTGTTGTTAGTTGTGAATACGTAATATATAATGTGAAATTGAACGCCGCTCAGTGCTCCTTCGAACTTTACGCAGTCAGTAGCGTTTGCTATTTCTTCCTTTGGATATGGTGATATCTTAGGCCGGGTTCAGACTGTTGCTGTAACCGTCGTAATAACGTTAAAGAATGACGTCATTTCAAGTCTCAGCCAACCGAACAGCGTGACACGCGTTTTTTTACGTCCATAGATCACCATATGACTTTTGCGTCGGTAGTCTGAACATGGCCTTACTTCGCTTTCGATGTGCAGTAGTCAAAACTGTTAACGACAACAAAGAACGAGGTGCCAGCGTGTGCACAGAGCGGCAGCTTACGGTAGCGCTCGGACTGCTAAGCCAGGCTGTGCTCATGCGCTGAATTAAGCACCCGAGTGCAGTAGGGCAGCATCGTCAGTGCCGATAACCAGGCGCCAAAGATGCGGCTGTAGCTTTCGTGAGCTGCCACTCAGTGCGCACGCAGGCACCTCGCGTTTTGTTGTTGTTAACAGTTTTGACGACTGTACTGGCGTGAAGGTACGAGGAGAGCGGCTCTGTGTCGCTGCCGCCTCGCTCTCTCCCTGCGCATGCCCGGATGTTGTCTAAGCAACAGAGGTGCGCCTTTGTGCTTTTGTTTCTGAGGCGCAAGCTTGCGCTGTAGAAGATGCCACCACCAAATGGGCATTGCGTGACCTTGCGGTGCCCGCGTAACGTTTTGTGCGCTAGAAAATGCTCCGCTCACTCAGAGAGAAGTGCGCATAAATAGCTGCTGCCAGTAAACGCTTCTCCTCTCCAACACGTTCACCAAGGATGCGAAAGATGCCGTTTAGCCATTTTGGCGAAGCTTGTCTGCTCGTGAACGTGCAGTGAGTGAAATATATTGGTTAGAGAAGACATGAGCTGTTCGCGAATGCAAGATGTTTGGACATTGCACGTCCTACGATCTGTGTTTACGCGAACAACATTTCGTGCCGAGATTCCAGAGTCGCTCAGGCGACCCGGTGCCCTGCTGTGGGCACCTTCGGACGGTACTTGGAGTCGTACTTGCACCGTGAACGGATTCAGCCTAAAAACTGGCGCAGATTGCACTAGGTCATGCAAGGCCTGAACCGTAGCGAACCTGCAGGATTTCTGTCTGCGCGAGCACTAGGGGACACACCACCACGCATTTTCACAAGCTTTAAATTGTTTATTTACGTGTTCCGTTGTCGCTTCGCACTGTGCTGCTGGTAGTCACCGTCATATGCGTCGATATCATCGCGTTCCTCATGCCAAGTATTACAAGCACGGAAGCGCTTGACGACAGCTGGGGCGCAGCGGCGGAACGTACGTGCACGACGCATGCGCGGTGTTGCTGAAGGCGTGTCGCAGTTCGGTGGAGCAGGTGTTACGCCAGCTGTGGCGTCGTTGGTTGCTAGGCAACGCGAGGCGCTCCTCGGGATTTTTGCCAGTTTCTTTCTTTTTTTTTTAAAGCGACTTTTCGTGCCGGGGACGCTAGGTGGTCGCCGCGAGGCACGCGCGCAAGAGCGCTCCGCATTTCTTGGTATTTCCAACGCGTTACGATCCGCTGTTAAACGCTCCGCTGTTAAAATCCATGGATGGAATGTTGACGGGCGTAACGCTTAGTGACAGGACGTGAGCGTTGTGGCATATAGAATGAACTACGCAGACGATATGCTAACGTAAAAGGGAGCTGGACCGTTCGCGTGATGCGCAGCGCCCACAACCGCCAGACATGGGCACCAGGTAACAGAGTGGATACCAAGGGACGGCACTGGAGATAGGGGTGCAAGCACCGAGCTCAAGAAATGTGTGGAATGGAAAAAGTTTCACGGAAAATTCATTCGGATGACGCAAGACAGCAGCAATTAGGAATCTACAGGAGGGGTTTTCACCATGCAGCGGACGTGAACGGTCTGACGACATTGACGAACCTCCCGGCCTGGCTCAGAATTCTCAAAGACGCTGGTTTCAGAGGGGCCCGCCGCTGGGGCCGTTTTTGTGTACGCGATGCGACGCCTGTTAAATAAGTTGTTTGAAATAAACTCCCAGACCTCCCCTTCAGCGCGTCTCGTAGCCAGACATCCGTATACGTCAGGATGCGACACATCTGCGTGCATATACTTTCTAAGAAACGTGCACCCCGGGCTCTGCACGGCCGACCGGCCGGCTACAATGTTCAGCGGCTGCAATCGTCGTCCCGCGGTGCGGGGTAGCCGACCGGGCCGCGTTCCGGCGGCGGGCGGCGGCCCCGTTCGCGGACCCACGATAGTGCGCGCTTATCTGGCCGTACCGAGAACAAAAGAAGACGCAGCTGCCGAGCAGGCGCTCGGCGACAGCTCCAGCACAACAACATGCCCGCTCAGGGCGCGCGACGACGCGCCAAGGGCGCCCCGCGGAGCCCACACGACGGCGGCGACCTTATCCGCGCGTCGAGACGGACCCCGGACAGCGCCGCTCCGAGCCGCTGCTCCTCATGGGCAGCGCCTCTTCGCTGTCAGTCACTCTTAACCCCCTCGGGCCCTAACGCTGTTTCGTGCCACTAACATTCAGGTAACGGCTTCTCTGGCAGACGCCGTGCGGCGGAGGCATCGAGACGGGGCACCACTTCGCAGGCGCCGCATTGAGTTAAAGGGACCCTGCAACAATTTCGATAAACGCTTTCACTCTTTCCTTCGCGTCTGGAAGCACTGCGAAAGCTACAGTTATCGCCAGCACGGAGCGGCACTGCGTGATTTGCTCGTCGCACCAGATACGCCTTCCGTTTCTGCTTTGTTTTGGTGGCTTTGTTGTTAAAGTTGCTATAGAAAAGCGTTCGTTGCTGCAAATGAAGAAAAACCGGCCAGCAGCCGCTACATGGCCTCAGTGGCGTAATTCGAGCCGTCTAAGAACGTCAAGACCAGGAAAAAGAGATAAATCTTTCGAGCGAGTTTACAAGTTATCTGATGGGGATAGAGCAATAATTTTTGGCTGATGTACTTAGCTAACCGCTAATCTAAGTACTGGGGGTGTTGGGTGACTACGTTCTGCAAGCATTTAGGATTTCAGAAAAGCTGAAAAGAACGTTGCAGTGTCACTTTAAAACTTGTCACGGCGAAATAGGTTTATTTGAAACATGGAACTAATAATACTAAACTTTAAAGTGTCCTGTTGTGGGAAAAATCGGTGTTTTCCGGTACAAATAATGACCGCCACTGTAAAGGATAAAAAAAACCCAAACATGTCGCAGGTTGAGCCAAAGTGTGTGTGTGTGTGTGTGTGGATTAATTTCGATGAAGTAAACCAATTGGTTCGAAAATGAAATTGGGCAGATTGTACTTCGTATGTGAATCGAACACGGGTGTCCACACTGCGTTACTACCATTGTACATCAGCCCGTTGCCGGCGGCGGAACAAAAGTTAGCCGAGCGCGTGCACGCTGGCGTTGTAACGCACGGCAGGTGAATGTTACGGCAAGTGAGTAGAACAGACGAACCCCAGCTACGTAGAACACTGATTCTAGGGAAGCTGTGGCGTGAACTGTCCCTAGTCAAAGTAATTCGCGTCAAATGGCGAATGATGTTTTCCCATTCAAAGCACTTAAGCAGACTTAATTGTGCCCCGAGAAAGTTTACGTGCAGAGCACTGTAGGGGCTCACCTGCTCGTCGTAGCTCGCTCGCTGGACTCAAGTAGAGCCACACGGCGTTCCGTCGTAGCGGCGTAGCCCAGAGGCTTCGAAAGCCAAGCGGTTCATATAGTCATAAGCGTTCGAAACTCGCGAACCGCTGGCGCTTGTCATACATCTCCCCGTTGTTTAGCGCGAAGAAAGCTTCAAGTGCATTTGAGACGAAATATACGTAATTAACCGGCAGCGCCCGCGTTCATTTGGTTATGAACGTTCGTTGGGTTGATTTTTACGATGGTATGCGAGAAAATTACGCCCACCTCCCCTCGCGGAAACCCTGGTGTGATGCGACGCTGAAGGGGGTTCCATTGGCGTCGCATCAAGCAATCGTCGGGTACGGCAAGAGAGCAAGCGCACGCGCAAGCACGGACGACCGTCGACTGAGAGACCGGCCGGAGCGCGGCACTCCGCTTCTATGCGCAGCGCGCCCGAAGGAGAGGAGACCGCGGATTAGAGAGTACTGCACATGCGCACAGTGTGCAGCCGCGCGCGGCGCCGCGCGCAGCGCTACCGCAGATGTTGGGAGAGAGTGTTCGCTATCGGAGAGAGGAGAGGAGGCGAGCGGAGGAGATACGCAGCTGTGCGGACTAGAGTTCCTGTATATGCTCCCTACGGGAGCAGAGTTGCGCCTTTGATTTCCATTCGCCGCTCACGACCCTATTCGCTGATCGCCGTCACGTGCACAAAAAGCATCCACGCACCGCAGAGAAGCCGGCGATGCGGCTGCAACGCCGCTGCTGCCCTCTGCTGTCGGCGTCTTTCGTACATTTTGCCCGCTGCCATGTCGCATTCGTAGTTCGTAGCGTGAGAGCGACAAGCCGCAACACGCTAGTACATGAAGAGTATCTTTTTTGCACAACTTCAGTACGCGGTCAAGCCGACAGCCCTGAAGGCCTAGAATTTGTTTTGGTCTTCCATTTTCGCTGTTGTCGGTTATTGCAGCGGACTGTTCCTTTTGTTCGAATGCTTACATGAGAAGCTGTCGCCTAGCTCTATTTTGCACAGCGATATCTTCCCGATATTCGGATATGCGTTATAGGAAAACTGCACTCAAGAGGAAAACTGCACTCAAGAGGAAAAGAGGGGAAAACTTTGCTTAACAATTAAATCGATCTGGTTAGTGGGCCAGGTCCTCAGTCCAGGACAAGAGAGTAACAGTAATTTTCTTCAAATCATAGAACGCCATCCCGAGTAGAATAGGATTTGTTCTTCGCGCCTGGAAGGGTTGAAACACGCCGTGTGGCAAGAGAGAGACCTGAAATTTTTGAATACCCTTATACACTGCATGGTTCGCCCCTCCCCAGGCTAACCAGATCGATCTAATTGTTAAACAAAGTTTTCCCGTCCTCCCCTTACTCCTCCTCTTCCTCTTGAGTGCAGTTTTCCTATAACGCATATCCGAATATCGGATGGTTGTGCAAAATGTTCCGAAATATCCCTCCAGGTCTTAACAAACATATATGTGTTACTATAAATTTAACGAAGACGTGACTCGTTTTGCTCAATAAACCTCCATACTGGTTAGATGCCTGGTCACATTACTTTACGTTGTCAAGGCATGAAAGTTTGCCGACATGCACTATAGACTGCAAAAACTGTAGGTTGAGTTCCAAAAGTTCCAAATAACCCAGTGTATATATACGCGCGTGCTGATTCTATACCAGGCGTCTAACCAGTATGGAGGTTTATTGAGCAAAACGAGTCACGTCTTCGTTAAATTTATAGTAACACATATATGTTTGTTAAGCCCTGGAGGGACATTTCGGAACGTTTTGCACAGCCATATCTTCCCGATATTAGGATATGCGTTATAGGAAAACACCCCTAATATTAAAGCAAAGCGCGCGTTACAAAAAAAAAAAAAAAAAGCAGCGACGTCGGGGCGCGCTCACGCTCCCCTCGCGCGGTGCGCACGACTCCTTCAAGCCCGACGGTTGGCTTTCCCACGCTGCTTTGGATGTTCGGCGGTCAAGATGGCGGACCTATGCGCAACTCTGCTCCCGTAGGGAGCATATACAGGAACTCTAGTGCGGACGCGGACGACGGACGCACGCAGGACAGGGCCGCCGGCAAGAGATGCTCCTGTCAGCGTCGCATCTAAAAAAGTGGCAGTGCAAAGCCGGCACGTGCGGGAGGAAAAGCAAGCACAAAAAGAACAGAACTCCTGCTGGGGCAGTTTCAGGAAGGGGGCGCGAGCTCTGCGAAAGCGGGAAATTTCATTTGCATCGGGTGGTAGCAGTGAGCGGATAACGGCGCTACAGCCCATTATGGCGAATCACTGCTCTGCACTTCCGACCGTTTCACATTGAGTGGAACGGCTTTAATTTCTTTCTTTTTTTTTAAGGTTTCATGGTCCCCTTGCCGGGCCTTGAGAGCTACTCATATCCGCTTTTAACGAAGTATCGCTTGTAACGAAGCCGGTTTCCTACCAGATGGTATCGTTGGAACGGAATTTTGGAGAGATTCGGAAATCCCGCCATACTGCTTGCCGGCTGTATTCCCGCAAGCGGGCAGAAAAGTCTGTATACCGTGACAGTGACGACCTTTTAAAATTACCCGCGGCATCATTGAATTTTCGAACTTCATCTCTGCTCGTGTGAGTCACCTTAATTTTGGAAAAATCGTTTACTCACACACGACACTTGTCAAACCATTGCATGCGGCTGCACATAAATTGGGCTGGCCAGCCACGTTACGATATTTTTCTCGAGTTTTTGAATAACCGACGCGTTTGCTTTCGGGCAATGCACTGCCAACATTAGTTTCGCACACAAATGCTGTATGCCCATTAGAAGTATTTTCCACTTTGCGACTTAGCTGTCGTTGCTTCTACACTCACGTGTGACCCGCCGTAGTTTCTTTGTGCTTGTTTTTTGAACAGCTACCTGGTCTTTCGGGCTTAAATCTGTCTTCGTGTATTTTTTTCTAGAAAATTCGGTTATTCACGGCCCGAAAGCACATGCAGCCGAGCCATCTCAGCTTTTGTTGTTTTACATGCACTTCGTCAAACTCTATTTTTTTAGCTCTTATGAACCCTTTTTAATGGACTGTTTCTTTGTTGTCGTTGTTGTTTTTGTTCGCCACCGAAGTTGTCCTACGTTGGTCTTCCGGCGTTTTTAGTTATTGTTATTATTAGTAGTAACTGAAGTGTAGGCCATTCAACGGTCGACACTTCGCGAGCATTGATCAAAACGCAACAACATCTGGACCATAACAATTCCTTCTTCTGGCTTTGTAGAACAGAAGCATACATGCGAATTTAAAGGGACCGTGCAACACTTTCTTCAACTTTTTTTTTTTTGAAATCTTAAGTGGTTGCAGATCGAACGCAGTCAACCAATACATCCGGTACTTAGATTACGGGGTCGCAAAGTACCTCAGCCAAAAATTACTGTTCTATGCCCATCAGATAACTCGTAAACTCACTGAAAAGATTTTTCTCTCTTTATCTGTCTTGAAGTTCTTCGACGGCGCGAATTACGTCCCTAAGGCCCTGTAGCGGCTGCTGGCCGGTTTTCCTTCAGTTGCAGCAATGAACGCTTTTCGATAGCAACTTAAAAAAAAAAAAAGCCACAAAAACAAACCAGAAGCGGAAGGCGTATCTGGTGCGACGAGCAAATCACGCAGTGCCGCTCCGTGCTGGCGATAACTATAGCTTCGACAGTGGTTCCAGACGCGAACGAAAGAGTGAAAGTGCTTATCGAAAGGGTTGCAGGGTCGCTTTAAAGATTAAAAAATAAATCAAAATTTCTGTCTCGGTTCAACCGCCAGCATCTGTATTGTCGTTTTATGATTTTGGGACACCTCTTCCGTAGCCTCTCAGAATAAAAATAGAGTTTGGTTTCATATCGGTAGCACCTTACGAATCAAATTGATCTCTGCTTTGTTTTTTTTTTTACGTACAGCCTCACCCAGAAGTTTCTGGGCCATGCCAAAAATTCTTATCCCTAAACAATTTAACACGGACGCTTACCTCTTCATTGATATTGAGACTTCGGGTGCCAGAATTAGCTGGGGTTTCTTTGTTTTCTTACCGGCATAAAATATTTCAGCCGCACCTAAACGTGGACGCGACAGGCGGCGAAACCTGTCGGAATGCGCTGCAGGTGGCGTCAGAGGACATAAAAAGCCCGTTGCACAACAAAGCTGCGAGAGCGGAGACGACGGCCGCCTTATCAAGAGAGTCGCACTGTTGGGCGAACCACAGCAGCCAGCGGCAAGGCCGGTCCGGCATGATGCGCTCCCTGGCTATCAGCGCGACCTTGCGGTCCCGGGAAGCCGGGCGGGCGCAATTGTCCGTTGCAGCATCCTTGTGAGGACATTTCGGCGCCCCTTAGCGAACGAATGTTTTGCGTAGCAGGTGTTCATATCTTTTTTTTTAGTCCCTACTAGAGAACTATAAGCTGTGGTCTGAAGGTATTGGTAGTATAACAATAGTTATCAATATATTATTACGGTGTAATCCTCAAGTTTCCAAATGTGCGAAAAATTGTCGTTGTCCAGTCAGTAAAATGGCCGCCACTGAAAACAGTCAATAAAAAGCACACCTGAGTTAGGATGGGATTTTAACCAAAGTTTGAACAGTAGCAGACCAAAGCGCTGCCCCTGCGGTATACCTACTTGGGGATTGACGGGAACTATGGAGCCTTGAGGGGCTAATGTGCCCGCTTTACAGAGCTATAATTGGAAACGTAAAAGTTAAACAATATCGCGTGCTGCGTGACACCTGAACGTGATGGCGCGGGTCTAGAACAGGCGCACGACAGCCTCGCAGAACTTTGATTCTTGGGAGGTTGCGAAGGGTGCCAGTCAGTTTACTGATGTAATCAGCGTTATGAGACCAAGAAAGAGACACAACGAAGGGGTATACCAGCAAACAAGCCTGTCGAAATACTCCCGCCAAAGAAACCTAAGCGAAGAAAGTGACGGAAATACAATGCAGCAGTAAAGAAGTCCTTTGTAAGTATCTCCATGCTTTCGTCTTTAGAGCGCGTGAACAGGCCAGATAAATTTTTGTTAATAAAGCGCGAGCATTCCTTGGCTAGCACTCCAGCCCAATGTTTCCGTGAAAAAAAGCGTAACGCATTGTTTTTGCGTACAAATGCGTAATTGGAGAAGTTGAGGCGTTAAGCCGTTGTAATAGTGTTTATAGAGAATATTGGTAGCTCTGCAATGGTTAAAAAAGAATATTAAAAAATGATCAGAATGAGAACCATTATTTTCAGGATGGCCTTGAAGCTTACTTACCCGCATTTCGAGTAACTGTGCAAAGAAGCCTTCTGTAGGGCTGTTGAATGAAAAAGTAACTGATTGGTAAATGAGATAATAACATAATATCAATAAGATGTAACTGGTGATGGTATAAAAATTGTTGTGCCCCGTCGTTGAGTCAATGCTGTAAAAAAATAAAAACTAAAGAAGAAAAGCACCTGTGTCTCGGAAAAACCCCAAGCGACGATCGGTCACCATTCGGGTTCAACTGACACGACCGCTGTGAACGGGTAGTATACGGCTAGACGTGGTCCTTCAATGACACTAAGGACACGTATTTTTCATGAAACAAAGAAGTGATGGAAGAATGCTTAGGCATTGGTAGAAAGCTTTCATAATTTCTGTACAATTTTTATTGTTAGCATTTCGTTTTCCAGAGAGCTTTAATCTAAGGCAGGCGCTGATCCGGAAATACAGCAAAAGTATACCAATAGCCCGAAGCCGTGTCGATCAGTGAGTGAAAGTGTCGGGAGGGGTTGCAGTATTGTTGACAAGTTTCGCGGTGGCGGTGAAGAATGTCGCTGTATGTGAGCAACGGGTGCCAGTGAGCTTCGCGTTCCTCTTCTGTTCTCTTTCGGATACGACGACGCATCACTAAGCGAACCCATTTCCAGCAAGCGGCGCGCTGTGCGGGTTATTCAACAGTACGACGCCTTTTTGCCACCAGTGCCTGGCGACAGCTTGTGCCCAGTGGCATCGCGGCAGAATTTTAAGCATACTTTCCCGGTCTTGACGTTCTTCGACCGGTCGAATTACGTCAATTAGGCCATTTAGCGGCGGTCGGCCGGTTTTTCTTCAGTTGCAGCAATGAACGCTTTTCGATTGAAACTTTAAAAAAAGCCACAAAAACAAACCAGAAGCGGAAGGCGTATCTGGTGCGACGAGCAAATAACGCAGTGCCGCTCCGTGCTGGCGATAACTGTAGCTTCTACAGTGGTTCCAGACGCGAAGGAAAGAATGAAAGCGCTTATCGAACGTGTTGCAGGGTCCCTTTAAAACGTCCAGGGTTGCCTGGGGGTGACCCTTGAACAGCGACGAAGCGTGATTCGGGCTTTCCTCCTCTTACACCGCCGCCGAGCGTGGCTCTCCCTTCGGTGAGCCCGCGGCTACTTTTTTCAAAGCGGCTAATACATAAATATGGTCGTCACGGCTTCGTTTCGTCAATATGCACGGGTCTCTCCATTAAAATTGCAAAAAATGCTTCGGCTCGAACCCATCGTTGGCGAAGTCGACAGAACCATTGATTGTACCTGTAAGAACTCAAGAGAGTAGCGGGAGTGTTCCAAACAAACCCCTACACGTCGCTAGTTGTATGCAGTAGGTGGCGACCTTGCACCTATTGGGGAACGGAACGATCGCGCACGCGTCATTTGCCGACAGGAACAAACGCGCTGCGGGCCGCGAGCTGGGAATTCAAGCTTTGTTTTGCTTGTTTGTTTGATCGCTTCCCCTCTTGCTGGTTTGGCCAAACGGAAGGTTAATTTTGCTTTTCATGCCATCGAGAAATTTCTCAGGGAAGGGTCACTGCGATGGCTTCTTTTTATTGTTTTTACCCGAGAAATAGCGCGTGCAATATACGGCGCGAAATGCGCCACCCCACCCCTTTTTCCCCTCCTGTGGGCGCGCTTTTGGCACTGTGTCACATCACAGGTCCACCGAATGATCCGGACGCACGCCCTTTTGTGAGCGATGCGCTATTTATAATTCAAAAGGCGGGTCGTTTCCATTTGCGTGGAAACGGGTGCCGTACCCCCCAGGCCGTGAATACTTAACACCACTTTTCCGGGACCACGGCCAGATGCCAGCGGATGAAAGAAGCAGTTCAGCCACGCGCACAGTCAGATGCGTGTTCGAACAGGTGGACGCATGTATTCATTATAGCCTCAGCACCCGAAAGCTATCACACGGGGGAACGGCTTTCGCCGAATGCAACGTGAACTATGCGCGCAGTGGCAGAAAATGAAAATAACAACGCCAGGATTGTTCTCGGTAGTGCGAGAGCGGAGGCGGATAAAATAACCATTATTAGATAAAACTGTTTCGGCGTGTGCAATGTCAGCTAACTTTTTTATTATTATAATCCGGTTAACATTGGCAGCAATGATTTTACAGGAAGTGTGGTTTAATTATGTAGTTGGATTTATTGGTTTGAAGAAAAATCATCTCTTTTGGTGGCGGCGATAAATGCAAGAAAGCGAGTGCCTATTCGAGCTGAGCACTCATAATATCAAGGAGAGTATGCCTTCAGCACGAATACAACTATAGTTGAAAAGTCAATTGCTTGCACCTGTATATGCAGCAAAACTTGTCGATCAATGTTAGAATATCAGAATTACCATTACAATCTCACCATTGCTGTTACCATATCAGTATGAATATACAAAGAGAAAATTTTGAACCACACGAGCCTGCTTCGCGTGACGACCATGTGAATTTGTTTTCCGCCAGGAAACTGAAGTCACATTAATTCAAGAAGCGCGAAGCGAAGTAGTTTGCAATGGTTCTGTTGAGGTACAGACTTGCATAAAATGTTCGCTCCTGTGTGATATTACGTAACAGTCATATCTAAGTAACATGCAGCGTTGCCGTAATAACCTAAAATCTAACCAAGGCTGAAGTCCCACCTGTTAACGCGAATTCCACTGACCTGACCCATTCGTGGTGTTATCGGAGGTGGCGAAATTCCACGGCCAGGTTTTTTTTCCCCTATCGAAGACACCAAACTTCCTGTATCGTTCTTTCGTTTATCTTTCATCTCCCGTACGATCTCAATGTGTGGAACGTGTTTTGCAAAAAAAAAAAAAAAGCCATCGAACAAAGTGCCCCGCGTTCTTACCGTCATATCAGATGTCGTTTTAGTCTAATATTGTTTTGAGACCCAGCAGGGGTCTATAAGTGTTTTTGGGAAGCACGTTTTCTTGGAAATAATTTTCTTCAGAAGTACATTATAGGGGAACCCTGGCTCAATATTGTTCTATAGGCTCATACTGATTCAACATTTATCAGTTTTTATTTGAAAATACTTTAACCTTGTTTGCAGCCGTGTTATAAAAGTCTTAGCGCTGACAGAGACAAGTACGGAGCGATTGCAGAATGACGGGGAGCCAACTTCCAAAACGTTTATTACGAGAAGGTTTCCTGTGTGTGTGTATATATATATATATATATATATATATATATATATATATATATATATATATATATATATATATATATATATAACACAGAAATAAGGGTTGGCAGTCGAGAAAACCTCGGAAAGCAAAGGGGAGGATGTGGTAGATCATTGAAACAGATTAAGAATTTGGAAAGAAAGAAAGAAAGTGAAGAAAAAATGCCCGCCAGGTGGGATCCGAACCCACGACCTCCAGAATACCGGTCTGGTGCGATAACCACTACGCTACCGGCGGGGCGATTTTCCCATTCACTTTCTGGGGTATTTATGTTAGGTATGTTTGTTTCCTGTGCTTGGGGGTGGTAGCCAGCGCCATTCGGACTACTCGGGGTGAAGGGGACCTTCTTTTTAACCCCCGGGTCGTGACTCGAGTGTCTACGACATGTCCAGAGTGGTC
>NW_027526422.1:37055770-37058270 GCF_048455015.1 Haemaphysalis longicornis | reverse complement strand
AGCTTCTTATTTTGTGGGGCCTATGTCCCAGTACGTTACCCCTTGGCCCCAGTACGTTACTCCTTTTAAAGACAACACGGTCCTATGGAAGGAAGTTATGTTACCAATTATGCACCTTTCAGGGGCGAAGCACCTTAAGGCCGAGTCCGGCGTCCGTGCTTACGGCACAGCACCGTGTAAATCGAAACATCTGTGAACAAAAGGTTCACAAAATGTTAACAAGAACAAAATAACAGGTTCAGAGAATGTTAGAGAGAGAGCCAGAGAGAGAAATAGAGAGTGACGCACAGCACCATGTACATCGAAACATCTGTGAAGAAAAGGTTCACAAAAGGTTAACAAGAACAAAATAAAAGGTTCACAAAATGTTAGAGAGAGAGAGAGAGAGAGAGAGAGAGAGAGAGAGAGAGAGAGAGAGAGAGAGAGAGAGAGAGAGAGAGAGAGAGAGAGAGAGAGAGAGAGAGAGAGAGAGAGAGAGTGCTCCTGGAGAGCTGTCCTGAGCGTGAGGAACATTGGATTGGATTGGATTGGATTGGATTGGGTTTAAACTGGATTGGATTGAAATGGATTAGATTGGATTGGATTGGATTGGATTGGATTGGAAATCGTTTTAGCAGCAGTAAGCACCTTACGGGTGATTTACGGTAAGAAAGATCCCCTAATGCTTCGCTTACTCGTCATGATTCACTTCGTGGAGATGCGTGAATTTTTAAAATCACTTTTCTCGCGAGGAACGTAGAGGCTTATAATTCGTTAATTACTGCATTTTACTGTTTAATAAGCAGCACGTGGAAAGCACGTAGCTGTTGTCCGCAGGTAATGCATAGCGCTTGCGCGCGACGCCTGCTTTATCGCCATGGAGGGCGCTTTGTGTGGGTTCAGGCAGGAGTGAAAGAGAGGAAACCAGAACAGGAAAGGCAGGATGTTTTGGTAATAGCCAAGCATGTTCGCAGTTAATGTTTTAGCGGAAACTTTCGGGGGCGCATTTCGCAGGAAAAAGTTCTGATAAACAACAGGAGCCTTGATGGGCGCTGTCGCTTCTCTTACAGAGAAATACATCTGGCATTTACACACTGCTCGCTGGCCCCGAAAAAAAATGCGTGAAATACCTCTGCCATTCACACACTTTTCGGCGACCCCGAGTGAATGGACACAGCCGTGTCCTTGTAAGCGTTCGCCATAATATGCCGGTGCTGTCGGAAAAAAGACGCGGAAGTCTAACAGCGGGGACACGGAAACGATTCCAGAGGCATTTATATATTTTTGTCACTGCTTCACGCCATTTGCGAATCGGAATCCTTGGTGGCTGCGGCGCTGCCGTATCATTAAGCGGTTACATATTGTCTAGTACGAGCAAAAGTAGTTTCTTGGACGAGTTGGTATCCAGTGGGGAAAGAGCAGTGCGAAGTTTGGACTAAAACAATGGGGACGCGCGGACACAGCCTTGACGCCTGCCAAAAAAGGTTTATCACGCGTGCTACGCCTTTACCAAGCCGCGTCGTAACGATAAGAAAAAAAAAACCGCACGGAGGAAAGAAATAAACTAACGCTTTTTCATCCAACGACAACGATGGTTGAAACGCCCAGCTTTCTCGCGAGTGATTCGTTCGCTGTTGCTTAGGTTATGGGGGTTCACAGAGTTTTGATGACGGGACCGTCGCCCCCAGTGAGGCCGAGAAAGCCTCGCTTTAAATCCAAACTGCTGCGACCGAGTCGGAACGGCGCATCGGATAGACGTCTGCTGCATAACGCGATAGACGCAGGCTCAATTCCGACCACGGTAAGTGTTTTAAAGACGATAGTCTTCCTTTGGCTGCTTAAACTCAAAACGTTTGGTCTGTCTGTCTGTGTGTCTGTCTGTCTGTCTGTGACTCGATTCAGTCAGCCGGCCAAAGTGAAATTAAATCTTGCGCAGTAGTCTTGTATACTCACAGCCAAATCTAAACGTCTAAGTCGGGTGTCAGTGTTCATACTTGTCAACATTGTTCAACAAGAACAAGACGTTACGCAAATATAAGGCGGGAAATCAATACATAAGTGATTTTTGCAGCGATCCTTTATTTAAAAATTCATGGATGCTTGGTTTTTGCGATAGCAAATGAAATTCTACATCAACGGCAGAAAACCATCGCCTGCTGTTGCCAGCGCTACCTCCTGGCGGAATTTAAGAAATCAAACGGCAATAGCAAGGAAAGGTTCGACTTGATGGGACCCACGTTCCCCTTGGAATGCTCGTGGAGTAGGGCATCGTGGTTCTATAAATGTTGTAGTAGGGTACCTCAATTCACGCGCGTCTCCCCTTTACGGCAGTGCTGGCATCGAGACATTCGACTTGGAACAGTGGAACGCGGTAAATTTAAATTGACTTGAGCAAGCCTCCAGCGTGTTATCTTGGGAGGAACAAGACGGGAAAGGAACAGCATGAGAGGTGAGCGGGAAAGAGAAAGGAGGTTTTTACTTGGCAGGGGCGCCAGTCGACTATCGTCTTTCGGCGACATTT
>NW_027526422.1:36953270-37050770 GCF_048455015.1 Haemaphysalis longicornis | reverse complement strand
TGACGACGCAGTGGGATGTCCGCAGTGCTGAATTCGGCGGATTGGGAGTGCGTTTAACATACATACCTTACTGTGAACAAACTAAAGTTCGGCATTCACGTTTTAACTACCTGAGAATCGAAATTTTGAGGATGATAGAGCACCGAAGCACATTGCAAGAAGTGTGACGTCATTGACTTCGCCCGTGAAACGGCTGTAATCATAGAGTTTTATACACTAATGACTTGTTATTGTATGAAACTCTATGGCTGTAATGGCGCCGCGTCAATTTTCTTTGCTTATAACCGCGCACGCGTATAAACTAGGGATCCATAATCTGTTTCACAAGGTGTCTGCAGCAGGGTCAAAGCTACGGGGTCCTACCGGGGCGGTTCGAGCTGCGCAGCAAGGTGATCGGAACTGTCCTTCCCAGGCCTCGACGCCCGTTGCCGCTTTTCGTCAGCCGTTCTCCGTTGAATGTCGCGGGCGCGCTGTATTGAGCGGATCGGATGAGAGCATAGACTTCCATATTAATTTATAGGAAAATCTATGGGTGCAATCCCGTGCCGTCAAAGGCGCCCCATAGCAGCCGGAAGCGTTCCGTCCCCACTTTGCTTGTATTGCAAGCAGCCTTTTTATGGCCGCAGACGACAAAGGCAGCAACAGGGGAAACAATTTTAACAGCAGAGCGGTTTAGGCCGACACAAATCCGTACGGTGGAGACAAAACCCGAGGGCACGTGAGCGAGTGCTTCGCGGCGACCGTCCGGACTGCAAAAAAAAAAAAAAAGAAAAATACCGATCGCCCGTGAGCGCTTACCTAGCGGCGACTGCCCGGCGTCGTCCAGGCTTGCGCGTGGGCTTACGCCACATGAGGAGCTCCGCGCCTCCGTCGTCGTCGTCGTGTAGCGACCGGCGCGCTACGGGTCTGCCGCGCCGAAGACGATGACGAGTCTGTCAAGCCACCCCTTCACAACGCACACGTGGAGACGGCCACTGGACCAGCTGAAAAAGAAGTGGAGGTCTACCGAAACAGGGATGCGCTAAACGAGGATTTGCCCTACGTGGCTGGGCCGTCTGAAGGCGACGACCAAAGAGATGACGACGAATGCTACTGAATAAAACACTGTACATACTTAATGGTATTTGCTTTACAGGGCCATCCAAAACGGCTTTGCACTGCTGGGCTCCGGTTACTCCTTCTCTTCTGGGATCCGCTGTCAGTGTGGGGAAAAGCTAGGTGTATACCCCCCCCCCCTCCCTCTGCTGCTTATCCAGCCTTGCACCACTAGTGCAAGCTGCACCGTTTTTTTTTTCATGTTCACATTGCATGAAGCTTATAAAAATCCTGTGCAACAAGTCTTTTATGAACACTTTTTTTAATGTATTGGTACGAAAACTTGGCCGCCATCCCGCCCAGCGAAAGTGGATGTGGCCAGCAAAGCTGTTGTAATGAAGCCGACTTTACATGCAAAATCTCTGGGCGGAGTGTGTTGGATATACACGAGGTTTTGTAGGTATACAAAACCTACTATATTTTCTCAGAACAAAAAAAAAATGGCCGCCATTCCGCCCTGCGCAAGTGGATGTCCAGCGAAGCTGTGCTAAATCACTACAAATGGTGATGGAAGAGGGAATGAAATAATTCTCGTCGTTTCGCGGTCTTGTCGCTTGCGCTCGGCTAGTGTTACTAGATAAAAGTGCAGAGCATCGGCACTCTTTTCTCCTATTGTTCCGTGCCGCCGCCATGATCATTAGCCAGTTGGCGCATTGCGTGACATTTGGTTACAGTGTGGCGGTTCACGGGCGTCGCCATTTTGTTGTTTATGCATTTTAGTCGGCCAACTTTGGTAGGCTTAGCTTGTCCTCCCTGCTCTGCGGCTGCGCGCGACTGACGTTGTTTAGAATGCGAATCAGCGATAACGCGTGTAACAGCATTTCAGCAGAAGAAGTATGTCCAAAGAAGACGTTTTGCTGCATCTTCGGTAGTGTTGTTAACAAACGACCCGGTCGAAGTAAACGGGGAGGCCGTAGATGCGGCAATCTCGCAACACTGATGAGCGCCAAAACGGCCGCCGTTGCTGACTTGCATGCCTCAGTGACGGTACTCTAATACATTTTTACTAACACTAAACTCGGTTTCTAGTGGCAAATGCAGTCTGACGCGTGCGCTCAGCGTCTTGGGCAAGAACTAGTGACACTGGCCCTGCCTATCCTTCAAAGATAATCTGCTTAACATAACTTGTACCAGAAACACACGGGGGATCCCATTGTGCACAGGCGCCTCATCATCCATAATACAGTTTCGATGCTTGTTCTGTGGCTCCCTTGAACGAATTCTGAGCTATGTGCTGCATGCCTGATTATCGTGACGCATGCGCTCGACATCTTAGGCCTTAGTGCCTTTGCCTTTTTGCCCACGGAGATGAAAGCATTGTGGGTATAGGCATACTTTGATGTAAAACTTCATATGGTCATTAGAACCATTTTTACCGTTTTTACAGCCACAGGCAACTTTTGGTCTTGTTAGCGATCCGTACCAAGTAACGGTGGAACTCTTCTCTGTGATTTATGCGCGTTCGTTGGAGCGCCGCTCGCCTAAACGCTAGCGCCCGATTTCCTTCTAGTGTACAGTCGTCAAAACTGTCAACAACAACAAGACACAAGGTGCCTGCCTATACGCACAGAGTGGCAGCTCACGATAGCCACAGCCGCATCTTTGGCGCCTGGTTATCGGCCCTAACGATGCTTCCCTACTGCGCTCGGGTGCTTCAGCGAATGAGCACAGCCTGGCTTAGCAGCCCGAGCGCTACCGTAAGCTGCCGCTCTGTGCCTACGCTGGCACCTCGTTCTTCGTTCTTGTTAACAGTTTTGACGACTGTACATCAGTATGGAACTCGGTGGCTGAGAGCTGCGTACTACCCATGTTGCACGCAGACTGTGAAATTGACGATAGACTTCCTCTTCATTCCGAAATAAAGATTCGCGGGAGTTGAGCAAAACGACATGGCCACAGATAAGAGATCAACAACATCGCTTCAGCGTCCCCCTAAGGGCCGCTGATCCATTGACGAGCCTCAGAGCCGGAGATTGTATTTTTCTTCTGGGTCGGGTACACACGGGAAAACTGGCACGCCCGTATTACAAGCCGCTGCGGAGTATTGGATCAACAAAGGCCGTGCCCACTGCGCCAGGAACAAAGACCTAAGTCTCGAGATTTATCTCGCACACAGGGATCGCAAACGGGACGGAAACGAGGGCCGCTATTATGCGCACCGCGGCCTATCGTGGGATCGGCATGCTATGCGACTGCAATAGCGCGAACGGTTGCCGCAAATGGTAAGCCTTCCATGATGGTCATAGCTAAGAATGAGCAGGATGGTATGAATAAACACACGACGCTGAATTCTAACCTCTTTTGGGATCAAAAGTTTGTTTTCGCAAAGCTTCTATTAACCGAACAGATACGACGTTTTACGAAGTTCCGTGCATTGCAAGTTTATTTCCTTTTTGGGGTGTTACGCGCCGGTGCTACACGGCATGCACGTGGGCTTGAAGCGCGGTATAGTGGAGGGCTAGGGATTCAGTTATAGCACATGCCGATTTTTGCCAAGCGCAGAAATCTCGACGCACCAGCTAAAGGAACGGGCTACAAGGCTGCAGCTCAACTGCACGCAAACTTGGATGTACGTCATATATCGTTTGTGAATAGACAAAGCAACCATTCCTTCTTTTTAAACGCCTATCATTGAGGCTTGACGTCAGGAAAAACTCTTCCAAGCGCTATTATTAACTAACACGTGCGTAGGAACCAGTTAATTTACGTAGGAAGTATTTGTTGCGTGTGTCTTTTTCTGCCTGTGACCTTCCCGGAAAAGTAGGAAACGTATTTGCACGTTAAATACGCCAGCAACGTCCCCCGAGAGTTTGTCCGCCATTATTCCGTAACGTTTCGGAAAGTTCAGTAAACTTCAACATTTTTTTCAAGCCCTCCACATAACACATACGAGCAAACTACAGCGACCGAAACGGGACTAGAGAGTGCGCCTTCCCACTCCTGTCTCTTCCTCTTCTCCCGCCCTCTCTTTAATCCCCTGAACCCCCTCCCCCAGTGCAGGGTAGCAAACCGGGCTCTACACCTGGTCAACCTCCCGGCATTTCCATCCTTTGTTCTTCCTTCGAAGGAGCGGGCGTAGTGACCTGGGAGTGGTGGCGATGATGATGATGATGATGATGATGATGATGATGATGATGATGATGCTTGGATTTTATGCGCAAGGCCAACCAAGAGCAAAGAGCAGCAAAACGAAAGTCATTTCATGAGGGTGACATGAGAGTAAAAGTAAAGCATTTCAGTAAAACTAAACGAAGTAAAACACAGGGTAATGGAAATGGCTGGTGTAAAGCGCCAGGTTGTCACCATGCATGATAAGAAATGAGAAGTAAAAATTTCACGTCGGTAAGAAACTCAAGAACGCGTTTGATTGAAAACATGGGCACGTCTCCCAAACTGATTGACTGCGCGTGGGGGACGGCGCTATGTTACGGCACAATGAAAAACTATAGTTTTTCGTTGTGCAGTAACAATGTCACACGCTAACTTCACACGCCGCTTAAGCTAGCTTGCCAGCTTACGTCATGTAGCCGCACCTGCCAAACCAATGTGCTGTCCGGATAATCCCTTTCTTACACATTACGGTGTCCGACAATGTTAGTTTCCTGTGTCACTGGCGCTGTGCTTGTCCACTCGCTTCGTCCTTGCCTGTTTCAGCGCTACTTAACTTTCGCAATGTCCCGCCAACAGGCCCAAACAGCACTCTCGTGGTCTTTTGAAACTTCGCCCTCGCTAGCGGATAAAACTACTCTGCGGCAGAAAGCGCGCCACCCGCGTTCGTAGTTGAACAAGCTCAAAATAGTAAAAAGAAACATTCTCCGCGGTGCGAGGTATACGGCGTGTTGGTATTTCGGGAATCTCTTGAATAGCCGCGGCGGCCGCTTGCGAGCGCTTCTAGGTGAAGCTATCGAGTGGAAACGACGTCACTGCGGGCGCGTTTCGTAAACGCGGTTATAGTCAGGATTGCCACTTCAGCCGGCTGTACACGGTGGTGCTGGGTAAATGTTGTAGAAGGATTACGAAAGATTTTTTTTCTCTCTCTGAGAGCTAAGCGCATCAAAAATGAAAGTAAGCGCCGCATTCATCATAGGCAAAGCACGCACGCCGGTAGGGGTTGGGGAGGACCCGTTTCACAAATAGGGAACCTTGTCATCTAAGTGGCCTTTTTGAAAGTTTTGTGTATTCACGGATTAAGCAAAACCGTCGAAATTTGTCTCCTTGTTGAGTGGCATGTCATATTAGTACTCATGTTGCTCAAACTTCATTTAATACCTCCTGCGTTATTATGCTTAGTCAAAGTGGCGATGTCGGATGAAAAAACAGCGTCCCTTTCTTTGCCCCTCTCACACGCTTGCATACCCGCACGCACGGTAGTTGTATTGATGGCATTGATGAACGACGGGGAATTAGCCTGGCGTTGAAGGGATTTTTTTCGCCCAGCCGTAAAAGAAAGCTAGAGAGCAGTAATAGTGTTGCGGACTACAGTTTTGCACAGATGGACGTACGGCGCGGCTTTGCAAGTTATATAACCTGGTTTCGTTCACAGCACTGCGGTGCGGTACACACTAAACATTTTTACACCCTCTTTGGCCAAAAAGGGTGTAGTAGAAGTGGAAAAAGGTTGCTGGGAGGCCATTACAACCTTTTTCTTGAATCTCAACACTCTTATTCGTAGCTATACGCCCTTTTTATGCGGGAAAAAAAGGCTGTTGACTAACTTCAACACCGTTGATTTTTGGTAGGGTGTTGGAAGGGTGTGGAAAAGGTATGCAGCTGTTGATTGATTAAGGTCATGCATACATGTATTATTGCACTGTAAAGTACAAGGCATTCCCTCATACCCTCCTCCCCACCTCGTAAGAAATGTTCAAAAGCAAAAAAAATTGTTCGTCTCCAATGATCGCTCGTTTCCGTAAGCGGTGTGCCTCATGGTCCAAGTTTAGCTTCGGCACATAAAACATCAATTTGAACTTTTAAAATTAGCGACTATATACTCACTAAATTCTTTTACACCCTTATTACCTAAAAAAAGGTGCGGTATAAGTGGATTAAGGGTGTTGGGAAGTCATTATGCCCTTTTTCTTAGGCTCCAACAGCCTAATATGTAGCTTTAAACTCTTTTTGTGTGACTAAAAGGGTGTGAACCGACTACAACACCCTTGGTTTTCTGTAGGGTGTTAAAATGCTGTGAAGTAAGCGTTCAGCTGCAAAAAAAAAACAAATACAGCGGAGCTGCGGGTCGACCTAGCTGCTTCCGGTGTTGCTACGCTTTGCTAGGTTTTGCTGGGTTCTGCGATGTTCTTGCTAAGCTAGGCCAAGTGCTGAGGGATGAAGCCAAGGGTAGCCGGATTTTACAAGGCTGTTCCAGTGTGTCCCCCACGCTGACAGCGGATACGAGGAGGAAATAAACTAGGTCGGCCACCAGCTCCACCTCCAGCCTTGCACCACTAATGCAAGCTGCGCCATTTTTTTGTGTGTTTTAGTATCCCGAAAAGACTACGTAGTACCTATAAAACGGTATAGTAACAGGTGCGCATAAGTATGCGCCCCTTGTGCTCACACTCGAACGGGCTCGAAAGCCCGCTTCACTGTCATAATACCGTATGTGCGGTGGGGCACCCTTTACAGGCGATGCAGTTCTTTTTCTTTGTATTTTTGCTAGCGCCACCGACCCTAGCTCAAGCTTATAGAGCTCTGCTGCTAATAAATTATGCTCATTCATATCGTTTAAAACATTGTGAGGTACAAAACACCCCCCGCTTGTAGAAACTGCTCAGGCAGGCCGTGTAAACGGGTATAAAATACCTCCAAAGTTGAAGGTCGTTTACACCTTTTTTTTCTAGTTGGCGGTCTTTGGCACCGTTTTTTTTATTTTAGTTTCCAACACCCGAATTTTTAGCTTTACACCCGTGTGGGGAAAATGCTGTAGAAATAGTGAACACCCTTCTTGGTGGGTGTTGAAATGTTGTGCAATATTTGTTTGGTACTTAATAAAATTGTATGGCTTATTGGACGTAATTACCACCTCACAATTAAAACGTTTTTTTTTTTTTGCAAATCGGTACGCTAACTTGTATATGCGCACATTAAAACGCCTCATTCTAAAATTAGCGCTAAAATATCTTATTTTTGCGACAAGCCCACTGACTCTATCAGAGGACTTTCCTCTGCTGGCTGTAAAAGCAATAAGACTAGATGTATTTATAAGTAAATATGTACTCGCTCTCATGATGCATCCCGTTGGTTTTCTTTCTCAATTCATTTGCGGTGCAAGTGTGACTTGTGCGCGTTGAATGTGTCTGTATGTCATGCTGCGCGCCCAGCCGACTCACACTGTCACGCGAAGCTGTTCTGCGCACACCCTTATTTTAGGATGTTAAGCAACCTTACACCCTTTTTTAGGGTCTTCACAAGCACACCCTTTTTTAGTTAAAACACCTCTTAAAGGTGTGCGCCATAGGACAAGATTTTTACATCTTTTCGACCAAAAAGGGTGTAAAAAAGTGTAGAGTGTAGGCTCGGCTGGACTGCGTTTTAAAACTTACTACGGCGGTCACTTTTGTGCGAAAAGACCTGCGGACACTTTCTAAAATTAGCATTGACAAGCTTACGACATATGTATGAGTATTAAACAAAGCCTACTATTAATCTACGCTTTTTTGTTTAAAACTTTTGTTTGAAACTTGAAGTCACTTTTGAAAGGTCTTCTGTAATGTAAAAAGGTTGGTATTTAAAATAAGCAAAACGGCAGGTTCACGATCACGTAGCACAGTAAAGCACGTCCCGAAATATCAGCTCCGTCACTGTCGTGCGTTATGCGCGTCCTCGTCTTTTTTATGTCCGTGCAAATAAGGGCTAAAAGACTAAAAATCCTACTCGCCCGTAGCTTTTTTATTTTGGTGGGGGTGGGGAAAAGGGGAAAGGGTGGAGAGAAGGGGCTAATCTACATCCCGTTTTCATCGGTTCATGTAGGTGAAGAACTTTTGGTGTTGGCCCGTTAGAAGTAGACCGGCGCTTTGTTGCTCCTGCTTGTAGCTTACATAAAAGCTCGGCTGCGCTTACACTGTAACATAGACGTTGGTCTAGCCCTGTGCTTGTATTTGTCTTGAGTTGTGTGCGTTTGTTTGCGTTTTTACCCGTATGATCGGAGTTTAGTGCGCGTTATTTCTCAAGTACCTCTTGTAAATATCGTTCGCCCGAACGTATATACAGCAAGAAAGGAAATGTTGCGGCATAATCTTTGCGATTTGCGCTCAGAAACACAAACACTAAAGTTTAACTGTCAGTAATGACTGCGCTGAAAATGTGCGTAGGCGCACAAAAACTATCGCTAAGGGCTTTGAAGATATCCTGGGTTCTGTTAAAATAATTTCCTGCCTGAAATTGATGTATTGCCGTCAACACACGTAGGCTTTACAGCCACGAAATAATATTTAGCGGGTGGTCATTTCATTTCTAACTGCTATGAAAAAAAAATTTCTCGAGACACTCAAGTCTGCTTACGTGCTTCGAAGGCGACAGCCTGGCGTATTGCGGGGACTGGCACCTTTATATGCACGTCCACCTGTCGACACTGCAGCTATGCTATTTCACCGACCTTAATCCAGCGCCATCCACCTTATTCCAGCTTTCATTCCAATTCATTCAGTCCCAATCCCCGATAATTCATCTTAAACTACATTATTTCCACCATTATTTATCTTAATCCATTTTAATCCTTCTTAATCCACCTTAGTGCACCTTAATCCACTTTTATTCGTGCCGTAGTCTATCTTAATCCGTCCTAACTTATCTTATTTTGCCTCATTCTAGCTTAATCTATTTTAATTCATGTTATTGTACCTCAACCTCGTCTTAATCAATCTTACTAATACTTATTATTATCAATCACGAATCAACCATTAATTAACTTTAGTAATCATTATTAATCTGTTACACACGGCTGACATTCCTTGGTTTGGTTGGTTCACGTACGCCCCCCGCACAAACAACTACCCAAGGGAATTGAATAGAATACTTCGCGTCCTGCAAACACTTACCCCCACCCGAGCATACACCACTTACATAGCCCCCATCCTGTGCCCCCATTTGTGCCGCTTTTGTGCGGACTCCGGGGCACTTTTTCATACGGTCGGCGGCTGTACACAAAGCCCACTTGACCCGCCCAATCCCTTCCACACTTATGAGCTTTGGGAGAGCGCCTGGGTCAGCTCTTTTCTCGACGTCCAGCGCAAGTTGGTGGAGAGGGCCGAGGACGCTGCCCCTGCCAATAAACTCTTGGAAGGCCACCCTAAAGACTCTTTTCTAGAATACAAATATGTTTACTCTCTCTCTCTCTCTCTCTCTCTCTCTCTCTCTCTCTCTCTCTCTCTCTCTCTCTCTCTCTCTCTCTCTCTCTCTCTCTCTCGGTGAATTCACTTGTGATTTCTGCGTCTTTCGTGTCAAGTCGGGGGCAGTTCGAGGTCAACCTTCCTACAATGCATATAAGGCTTCCTCCTTAATAAAATGCATTAGCTCGTAGGATCGTGATTGCCCCCCATCCGCTTTCCTCCACCTCCACTTCTTTCTAAGAGTGAATCGCGACCACTCGGCCAAAATCTTTTCTTCACGTGCGGTTATCACTGCGGGGTTTTGCCACTCGTTCCCTGTGCTGAAGTAAGGCCTGGTGTGTAATGGTAGTGGGGAAGTGACACTATTAATAACTGTTGAAATGATAATTACTGCGGAGGAATGATAACAGATGCGCTCACGCGCACCAACCTACACCAGCCCCCCAAAAGAACCTCCTATAATGTTAAATTCGCAATTAGTGTTGTAAAAAAGCAAAGGTTCATTCAGCGCTAAGAAAATATGTTGACTGGCAGTCTTGGTTTTGGTGGAACGAGGTGCAACGCACTGGCTCAATAATTTTTTAAAGCTTCGCTGCTACAAAACGTATACTGTGCGACTAAAAGACTGTAGGTACTCATGGTTCATGCAGGATAAGATTGGGAAAAATTAGAACAAAGACTGCCAGAGTGACCGTGTTGTTTCTTGGGTTGGTAGTTATCAAGGTTAAATATTATGGTTATGGAATTGTAAATAGCGTTGGTTGGAGTTGACACGGCTTTTTGCTATAGAGACTGTTTATTAAAGTGATTTTTTAGTACAGCCCGCATGCTTTATCTCAAAAGGTGCTTAACAAAACGAGAACCGGCTTTATCGTAACAACATTACTACACGTTATTGACCGTGTACAAAATATACTTGCGTTGCTCAACAATACATAAGTATCTATATTATTCGCAATTAAACATAATTGAACTTTAAATAATTTGTTTCTAGTCCGGCAAAAGAGCAATAGACGCTCGCTGTCTTTGACGTCTGTTCTTCCGGATATGATGCACCGATGATTTTTCGTAGATGCATAATCTGATTTCTCCCTTCCCACTCTGTGAGAACATCATGATTATTGTCATTGTATGTCCTCTGAGTGTTCCTTCTTTGTCATTGAGCTCTCACAGGCGACTTCTTCTTTTCGCGCACCTGGTTTCTACAACTCAAACAATAACATTTTTTATTGTAATAAATTACAAATTTATTACAAATCAATTAAAAATTTTACAAATAATAATAGTTACTTGCATAGCGTTGGGAGTTTTGGAGTTTAATCACAGTGACAAATGTTGGCCCGTCTTTAAAAAGTAGACAGGCTTCCTCAAGATTTTAAGTTCGAGTTTTGCGCGCGCAGCGGCTACACTTAGGCCTCGCGAAGGCACCTTAGGGAAGGACCGCGGTTTACTTTAGGCAGCACGCGGAGCTTTAAAGCTCACCAAAAGCTCACCCGCATACCACGAATTTACACTGAAGTGCAAACTCGCATGCGAAGTACATGCACAGTCCCCGAGTCCCGAATCCTCTGCAAGCCGTTCCAGGAAGAATAGTTCATCACCCTTCTACTCGCACGCGAGAAAAAGCGAGAAACCGCCAAGCCGTTAAACACGCGCGTGCGACTCCTGCTCGTATTAGTGCCGTATCGCCTCCGACCCAGATCACGCGCCGTGTCCCCCTCGTAGCAAATGGCAGTCATTTATAGAGCCTAGGATTCGTCGCACACGCCACCGTTCCCTGGCTGGTCGCGGCCGGCAAGCTGAGTGCACAGAAGCTGACTCTGGCGCGAAACGTGAGATGAACCGCCTCCAAGCACACATTCGCGCGCGTTTAATGACCTAGCTCTTACAGGGGCCCGCTATATCACCCTGCTCGATGAAGTGTAGTGCGCACAGGCAGCGTGGCAAGACGCCCGAAGACGCTCGTCTCGGGTTCGCCCACGCGCTCGTAATGCGTCGGCTGAGTACCGCTGGCCTAGATTTTTTGCAGAGCTGCAGTGTAGCCGGGTGTCCACCGACGCGGATAGCGCGTTCAGTCACAAGCTCAGTAAACGTTGAGCACGTCTTCGACGTCCTGTGGCCAGTGGTCATTAGACGCCACTCGCGTCGTCGGCGCGCACGGGCTCCCTCAATGCCCCCTTGTCAACGCGGAAGGGGTTCACTGAACTCCTTCGGGACTATAGAGACCCCGCTCGTGTTCTATCCCTTCCCTGATGTAGTTAGTGAGAAGTTCGTGGTACACATGTACACGTACAGCCGGTCACATGCCCCTGTCCCTGCCATCGATACAACTACGAGGAAAAGGACTCGTGATTTCCAAGTAGGACGGCAGCAAATCCGCATTAAGAGAGGCATAAGGACAAAATAGAACCTTGTTTAACTACAAATACTAGTCTTTTGATGACCTCCTTATCCCCATTCGACACACAAAAGACGTTTTCTTGATAGTCAAAACGCGAGAGACACAGAAAACTTTTCACATTTTGCGCAACATGACGTCAGTAGGGACGCAAAAGAGGGAAACCAAAAATAATAGTTTTTAGTGCGTTAACTGCACGTTAGCGTTGAAGTGGTACGACAAAACGGAACCCGTGGACCCCTGCAATAACATAGTAAGGTTTTTTCGGTGGTTGCGTTGGTTGGTGGACGCCAATCGTACAGCCAAGTTCGTGTGACGTCATGAGGACCGTAGGAGAAAGCAGATTCTGAGTTGCCACTGCTTTATCTATTCTTTTTCTTATATTTAAATTCGTTGTTTGAAGTTTGCGATAAAAATTCGAACAACGCAGTTCTACTAATAAATAAAACTTCTATTTTGTCTACATGGCCTCTTTAAATACCCCCCTGGAAGCGATTTTCTGACTTTTATGCTTGCGTCAGGGTGCGACTACATTTGCAAGGGGAGAGGGGGGGGGGGGTAAGACTGATGCCACACGTCTGTGTGATTCTGGAAAGGCAACTTATACCAGTTGGCCACATCGAATGAACGGTAGAAAGAATAGAACGCGGACTGTTACAGCTGTGTGCGGGGTTAGCAAGTAAAGCCTGGCAAGGTGGGGCCCTCTCCCACTCGTCTGTTATTGCTTCATTATTCCTTCCACTCGTTCCTTAAACAAGTAAGCAAACGGTCAGATAAGTTATTGGTAGCGTTACTTCCTCAGGATTAGCTTAGGCCGAATTAAAGTAAGTCGGACTGCATAGCACCGGCTTAGAGCAATTTGCAGTACGAGTTTAGAAGCACCCGCCGCGGTGGCTCAGTGGCTAAGGCGTTGCGCTGCTGAGCACGAGGTCGCGGGTTCGATTCCCGGCCGCGGCGGTCGCTTTTCTGATGGAGGCGAAAAGCAAAAACGCCCGTGTGTACGAGATTTCGGCGCACGATAAAGATCCCCAGGTGGTCAAAATTAATCCGGAGCCCTCCACTACGGCGCGCCTCATCGCCTGCGTTGCGTCGGCGCGTTAAACCCTACAATCAATCAATCAATCACGAGTTTAGAAGCTTCTGATGCATCACAGGGCCGAAGAAAAAGTCAAAGCCCCTTTCATCTAACGAGGAAGATGATTCAAACGCAAAGCTTTTCTTGCGCGAAATTAAGAAAGTGGACGTTATTGCGACTGATTTGTTTGAATTTAATTTATTGAAGAGATCGAGTAGCTGGGGCAAAGTTAAAGTCCGAAATGCAGGCTGCTTCGACCACGTCGGAAAGGCTCGTTCGGATAGACGTCGGCTTCATAACGGGAGGGACCCAGGTTCAGTTCTTACCATGGGCAGTGTTGTTTTCTTGTTTCATCATCACCATCATCATCCTCATCGTGTAAAGTTTGCTTTCCTGCAGTGTGTTTTAGGCAACGACACCGCCATCAGTGGGTCGGGGAAAGCGCCGCTTTAGAAATGGAGGATGCTTAGGCTCCGACTTCAGGCGTGGAGCGCGAAAGTGTAAATCGTTTCCGTTGGCATCGCATTATCGCATTAGCCTTCGCTTTTCATGCTAGGAAGTGTGCGGAAAGTTTGCCCGCGAGTGATGCAAACTTCCCGCTCCTGCTCGCACGCGATTGCTTGTGGCAGCATCTCACGATCCCGAGTGTTTTAGAGGGCATCGCATGGTGGCGCTACGGGCAGTTTTCATTCACGCCGATTTTTCTCTCACGGTCAAGGCCGCCGACGAGGCCGGCTTCTCCGCAACGCAAGGTTCTTGGCGCTCTGAATTAAAACAACCTGGAGCCTTGAATTGTTCATCCCACCTTCAACAAATGTCAGCCGTGAATTGTATCGTTATCTCACAACGCCAACACTTTTCCCTTGATTTGGGTTCAGTGCACGTTTATCTGGCAACTTTGTTTATAGCGCCATTGATGTGGATTCCGCGAATAGTTGGCAGTGAGTAGCTTCGATTATCTGGTCCGGTATATCAGCGTCAACAGCTGCCTCGTATGTAGGTATGCGAGCCCCTGTCCGACAGGAATCCTCGCACTGCCGGCTGATTATCTGAGTATTGTAAATCGCATATTCTGATAGTGCCAAGCAAGCGCTGCATTCCTTGAGAGATATGCGCCACTGCTGGAATGAATATCTGCAGACGTTTTTTTTTGCTATCTACATCTCCGGGAAAAGGAATGGAATCCGAAAAGGAGCCCTGATAGGGAATGCCGACGTAAGGTAGCCCCTTTGTGGATGCATCGCAACGAGGGAGAATCGAGTGTTAACCAGAGATTTAGCCTGTTGTATGCTTAGTAAAAGTGCAATACGTGGCTTACGCTGGTTCTGCAACCAAATGTCCCTGGGGCAAATTCCGTAGTTGTAGAATGCGTGCAACGGGCCCGGTTTCAAGTCTCGATTCCCCATCGACATTACATCCCTTTCCATTCCAACACACACACACACACACACACACACACACACACACACACACACACACATATATATATATATATATATATATATATATATATATATATATATATATATATATATATATATATATATATATATATATATATATATATATATATATATATATATATATATAGAACAAGGGTTGGCATTCAACAAAACATCGAAAAGCAAAGGGGGGAATGCGATAGGTCATAGAAACAGATGAAGAATTTTTTGAGTCAGAAAGAAAGTGGTGAAAAAATGCCCGCCGGGTGGGATCCGAACCCACGACCTCCAGATTATCGGTCTGGTGCGATAACCACTACGCTACCGGCGGGGCTATTTCCCCACCACCTTCTTGGGTATTTATGTTAAGGTATTGTTGTTTCCTACACTTGGGGGTGGTAGCCAGCGCCACTCGGACTACTCGGGGTGAAGGGGACCTTCTTTTTAACCCCCAGGCCGGGACTCGAGTGTCTACGACATGTCGAGAGTGGTCGACCAGCGTTGAACCCTCTTTAGCTACCTTTGGCGCCAAGACTGCCAGAACAGAGGCCCTCGCTATAAATGTAGCGAATCAGAAATGTGAAAATGAGGGGCTCAGGGAATTAAGACAAAACAATATATATATATATATATATATATATATATATATATATATATATATATATAGGATTTTTTTTTTCTGACATGATCCTTATTGGGGATGTATGTGAGGTGCTATCGATTAACTCCCCAAACCAAATAAGGCCCCGCAAAGACACATCGGAGACGTTTTTTTGTCTAAGTTTCTCCCGCACCAAAAATTATGTGTAATGCTTCCAGGGCCGTGTGGCCTCCATTGACCGAAATTTTAGATGCGACTGCACCTCATTGACTCGCCTTGTCCCGGCATCCGGCGTCGGCGTTATTTTCGGCGTCCGCCCCTGCCCCATTCTCCTCACCGCGCGAGCTGCGCTCTCCGCCGCTCACCCCCTCTCCTCTCCGATAGCGAACACTCTCTCGCGAGGGGCATTGGATTGGATTCGAATGGATTGGCTTGGATTGGCTTGGCTTGGCTTGGCTTGGCTTGGATTGGATTGGATTTGGATTGGATTGGATTGGATTAAAGTGAATTGTGTTGGATTGTGTTGCGTCATAGCCGCGGCAGACGCACTGGCGCCGGCGCGTCCCCTCACCGTTATACGCGCTATAAAACGCGGTTCCTGCGCCGCTCCGCTCATCGTTCCAGCGCCGTTCCTCCGCTGTCCAACGCTGCAACGTGAACCCCCTATGCGTCGCATCTACACAGGGGTTCCCGCGGAGGTGGGAGTTTTTTTAGATCCGTTCGCATTCAAGATCGGTTTTCAAGTAAAAGGTTATTTAGGATCCCTTTGAAAACGGGCCACCACTTCCCTAGGACGCAACATTACGCTGTTTTCCATAAGTGTAGAGAGGTGCCGGAGCATCTAACATTTGTTTTATTTTTCATATAAGCCTGGAAACGAAAAAAATCGACTCCCAGCTCTCAGCTCGGGACTCAGGAACACCTGATCTCCCCGACTAGAGCAGCATCAGTCGCTCGCGGCTTTCTGAACTGAGAAAAGGCCATTCACCTTGTTTTTTTCTTTTTTTGTCGGCTCAAAAAAAAAACGTTTTTCCAACACCACCACCACCACCACCCACACAGCAGTATTCTTTCGCCTACTTCAGTGACTGCACGACTCCGTAGCTTCAGCGGAGTGATACACTACATGAGCTCTTGTCGTTCTTAACTTGTACCCGAGTATACGTGCAATAAAATTCTCGATGTTTTGGGCGACATCGTCTTGATCAGTGCTGGAAGGAGACGAAAAGATATTCAAGTTATTTTTAGGTTTGGGCCTTTCACCGCGTGACGCGGTAGCTTGTATCCATGGGGATTACGATTAACGGCTCTGAGAATAGCGATGAAAGCTATCAAAACGACCACCGATCATCGATCGCCTCCAACGCACTGAATAACATTAAGTCAAGCGATGACCCCGTACGCAATCAGTAAATGGTAGCCCCGAACGTCCTCGCCTTTGCATCCTGGCTCCGGCGAACAAGACTCTAGCGCCGCCATTTCATCTACTCTAGGGAAACGCTTTGACGAGTCCGATTTTCCCGGTTTCGAGGAGCTCCCCCGCAACGGCGCCGCAATGCCTCACTAAAAGCGTGAGCGGGGCTTCTATAGGAGTCATGCAGCCTTTGCTCGCTGTGGGGGGAGCTAGAATTTCGTACGCTGCCTTGGGGCCGAAGACAGCCACCAGAAAGGACAATGTTTCGCCGAATAAAAGTAACCCGTAAAAGTAAGTCCTCATCAGCAAAACTTGGGAGAGCCACGCAAGACTGCTCACGTATAGGAATGCGAAAGCTTTATTGTATCGCGTGTGAAATGTTTTCGAGTAGTGTTTCTATACTCGCGTACAACTAAAAAACCACAACGGTAGTTGCTCCTGCGCCTCATCCCCGCGTTTGGTGTCCCTCCGCGCGGGACAGCCGGCTTGCCGAACTTAATTTCTCCGACTTAATCTGCTATAAACTAGGAGAGAAAAAGGCAGACGGCGTCACGCATTAGGCGAAATCTCTTTTCAAAACGCTCGCGCAGTGACTTCACGACTCCGTCGCTTCAGCGGAGTGATACACTACATGAGCTCTTGTCGTTCTTAACTTGTACCCGAGTATACGCGTAATAAAATTCTCGATGTTTTCGGCGACATCGTCTTCCTCAGTGCTGGAAGGAGACGAAGCGGCTGCAACGACGCGTGTCGTTCGCCCTCGTTCGCTCTCCCCCGTACGGCGCCCTCACCGCAAGCTTGATTACGTGTTTTTGTGGCCCGCCGCCTTGCCCCACATTTTAAGACGAAAGCCTTCAGTTCCCCATTTTAAGAAAAAGTGCCGTTGCTGGTGGTGTTGGTGTTGGTGCGGCTACCGGTAAAGAAAATGGCCGCCGCAGTAAAGATTAAATGAAGAAAAGAGACGTGTGATCCGATGGGATTTTTAACGAAGTCTGCACATTAACAGCCCAGTGCTCTGGCAACTGAGCAATTTTCGCATTTTTTTGTATTTTTAACTCGGCTATTCCCACACGTAGAAAAAAAAAGTTGTAGTCTTTTTTTTTTTTTATCATTCTTCGTGCCACGTGGGATTGACTGAGGGATTCGCCAGGAATCAGGAGCTTCGACGGCCAATGTCTCCAGCTCACAAAATCCCCTAAACTATGAATATGAAACCTAAAAGTTGTGGATTAGTGCGTGCCGCGTGACTCCTGAACGTGATGGCACGTGGCTAGAACAGGTGCACACCAGCCGCGCAGAACCTGGGAGCTGCGGCGCGTGCCAGTCTCCTTCCTGGCGTAATTCGGCCACAAGATGAGGAGGAATAATCGTTTAATGGAGCAGTCCATGTTGTTAGGTTGATCGCCACGTGGGGGACCTCCTTAGTACAGGAAGCCCCGGGATCTCAGCCACAAGACGAAGAAACAAAAAAATGAAGGAAGCTCACGCGTAAGACTTGAAGGTAGCGAAGCTCTACGCAACCTTCATGACCATCACGACGGTTTAAGTCAACGATTGCAGCCGATTTTATTTAGAAGGGAGAGGTCGAACGCCTCGTGCGGGGTAAGGGGAGGAGGAGGAGCAGGAGGCGAATAAACCAGCGGGGGGATTGGGTTCAATCACAACGCGTGCCCGCCCCGCACACGGACCGCTTGATTTAGGTCATTTTCGCTAGACCTGTACGTCCAGCAAACCTCCATGGGGTCATTAGAGTTCCGTTCACGTCGCTCGGAGGCGTTATCCATTCTTGAAGGGACGTGACGTGAAGAGGTAGATACGTACGGGGTTCCTCGGAGCGTCCGGCACAGCCCCAGAGAAGGTGGTGTATGGAGGAAAAAAAAAACACAAGATACCCTGCACTTCAGCCGACCTAGGAAATAATGAAAAATAACCCTGGGTTCGAGAAAATCGAGCGAATTTTTTGTGAAGGGTTTGGACAGCGTGGAAGGGTGCACTGTTGGAAAGAGGAGAGCAACAGCGAAAAGATGTCAGTAAGTAGTTTTCCGCACGCGCGGAAAACGGGAAATGGGAATGTAATGTGTTCGCTGTATAAGGTGGCTTCCGCTGAACTGTTCTGGGACAGCTTTAGGCGGCTTCCCTCAGCAAGGAACGTACAGTCTTATAAACAGCTCCCTTTTTATTTTTATTTTTAAACCGTGAAATGCACATTATCTGCCACGCGTTTTCAGAGCTGCGAGAGTTTCGCTCCCATTCCAGACAAATCGCTCACATTACGCGTGGTGACGTTGTTGTTTCGTTTTTTTTTTATTGAAATTATTTCACGTGTCCCCGAAGCTTAGCATGTCGTTTTTTTAGGCGTAAATTTTTTCGTGTATAATGAATTTCGGTATGCGTTAAAAATTTTGTGTTATGTGAGTTACGCTATGTAATTTCAGCAACAAATAAAATCTAAAGACTGATCAGTGCGCAACCACATAAGAACACATGCTCTGGTGGTAAACCCCGATATCTTTCGAGGCATAGAAAATACAAAGAAAATAAGCATCGAAGAAACACCCCCGAAGGTGGAGGGAGGTAAAGGCCCCAAAACCCAGAACCCTAATTAGGATGCCATTCTTGCGGTCCTACGAAAAATTCGTCGCCCACACGTTTAATGCGGGCGTCATAACGCGTCGTCATCGCGTCATGAGCTAGTTGTAGAAAGAGGAACCGCTCGTCGCGCTAGTGAAGCCCAGGATGGCCCGCCACTGTCCCTGCTAAGTCACACTCAGGGATAAAATTCATCCAGTCTCGTTGTACGGGATAGCACCGGACGATTCAGCCAAGGGCACCGTACGCGGCGTTCCACTCCGCTTCACGGAGGCCGAGATTGTGACCAACCTGGACCAAACCGAAGAAGAAATATACGCTGTACACAGACTAGGCCGAACCACAACAGTCATTCTGACCACCTTTTCGGGACCGAAAATGTCATATATGACATTTTGGAGCATGAGTACTCCGCACCAAAGAGTCGTACGTAGTATACTACGTACGACTCTTTGGTGCGGATCCCACGCTCGATTTACGAAAAGACAATTCTCGTTCGTGCCGCGTGCCACGAAGGTCGGACATCGTTCTACGGCATGTCCTCAACCAAGTCTACGAGTCTGTCACCAATGCGGGCTCCGCAGCCCTCATCCTGCGGGCGTGTGCGGGAGCCCTCATCTCAGGCGCGCGTGGTTGCACCAAACGCTACGCAGAACCCTACATTCTGCGACAACGATGGTCCCGAGAAGCTACGGCTGCCAGTCGGGAGATACTACGGTACTCAACTTCACCTCGTGGCCGCAGAAGAGAACGCTCTGCTACCTTGGCGTCGAGACGAAGCAGCCGACCCCGCAGCAAACGAAATGCCCTTTCCCCTGAGCAGTGGGAGATACTGTTGTCTAGCGGTCTCCTAGAGGACCCTTGTAACCCGGGCTACGACGGCGCGATCATCCCATGGCTTCTTGAACTAAGGATTCACTCTTACCTTTGCAGCTCAATACATGTGTCCTCTCTCTCTCTCACTCTGCTGATGAGGACAGGGGCTGCTCATCCTCGGACTGCCCCGCCGCGGTGGCTCAGTGACCAAGGATTTGATTGATTGATTGATTGATTGATTGATTGATTGATTGATTGATTGATTGATTGATTGATTGATTGATTGATTGATTGATTGTAGGGTTTAACGCGCCGACGCAACGCAGGTGATGATCGCGCGCCGCAGTGGAGGGCTCCGGATTAATTTTGACCACCTGGGGATCGTTGACGTGCGCCGAAATCTCGAACACGCGGGCGTCTTCGCTTTTTGCCTGTACCAGAAAAGCGGCCACCCCGGCCTGGAATCGAACCCGCGACCTCGTGCTCAGCAGCGCAACGCCTTAGCCACTGAGCCACCGCGGCGGGTCTCAGTGACCAAGGCGTTGTGCTGCTGAGCCCGAGGACGCGGATTCGATCCCGGCCGGGGTGGCCGCTTTTCTGGTATAGGCAAAAAGCGAAAACGCCCGCGTGTTCGAGATTTCGGCGCACGTCAACGATCCCCAGGTGGTCAAAATTAATCTGGAACCCTCCACTACGGGGCACCTCGTAGCCCCAATAAAATCTGGTGAAGATACTTTCCGCGGCGATAATTTCCCAGTCATCAGACGGATAAAGGTTATATCTTCGCGTTGCTGTGCTGTTGGCGAAGGTGGGATGGGTTCGATAACGACCACCATGGCTTTGTGGCCAGTAAAGTACGTGGTGATGAGGTAGTACTTCACGTCTTTAACGTCATCGTTGGGAAACGCAAGGTCAATGCGCTCTCCATTCAACGCGGTTATTGCCATGCGCGCTGTTGCAACCATGATTCTGGGATCGCCCTAGGCTGAGGAGGAACTTGTCACAGCCAATGGGCATTGGCGACTCGGCCCTGACCCCTTGACGCAGCTGTCATAGTCACTGGTTGAGTGTTCTTGTGTGATTATGGGCGAATTGTTGGCGGGTATGCTTGCAGACGTCAGTGGGTATGTTGGCATATATGTTGCCATATCTGCATATGCCAGCGGTGTATAGCTCTACAGCCCAAGAAAATAATATATATCTTGGTGTGAAAAATGGCGAATTGTTCAGGGGGCCGTAAGCAATTTGTTTCTGTTTAGCCTGGCGTTCTGTATTAATAGACCAGTTCAGAATTTCGCAAACGATGTTGCTTGTTTCAACTAGCATCCAGGTGAATGCCAAAGCTCCTTTACCGCTCGTCGTCCTACTTTGCACCCTCATCTTCTTGTCATGTCGCTTCACGCGGCTGTAAATGTGGATACAGGCCGACGTTGCGAAATATGCATTATATTCCTGCCAGAGGAAGCTCCCCAAAGAATAAAACCTGTGACGTTCAGTGAACCAGATAACGAAGAAGTCATGGCACATCTGCCAACACGGCAAACCTTGCTCGATAAGGATGATGAGCCTAACCGCGCGCATGTCCCTCGCCTTTACAAAAAAATGATACCACGTTTTGGTGCATCACAACCGTTCCCGTTTGTTAAGCCACAGATTCTACTTTGTTACGCAGCACAAGGGCGAAGGGACAGGGGTGGAGGTGGGAGGGGGGGGGGGGGAAGCAGACAGTGGGATTTCTGTCCAGATATGAGCGTGGTTCCCTTTAATGAATCTCCGCCACTCGTGCGCCTTTCAATTACTCCGAAAAATGCACCCTATTGCAGACGTGTCTGCACAATCTCGAGGGTTCGCCGAATGGCCTCCACGACGTGTGGCGGTTCTCACTGGAAGGGCGGATCGGCGGACCTTCGGTCGTAAAATAATAACCGTGACCTTGAGGCAGGCCTTATACGGACGGGACAGATCGCCCACGAGAGCTTTAACCCCATAGATCCTTTGTCTGGCCGCCTTGAAATTGTTCGCGTTAGAAGCCCGGCCGAATATGACCTGTACGTGCACCGATCTCGCCCGACAGTTCGACGCTGTAAACTTCCCGTCGATCGCGGCTGCAGCGGCTTGCGCAGAGGCTCGCCGTAGCCGACGCCACCTCGAGGAAACGAACGGCACGACTTTAATGCCGTGCCTGAAACCGTTGCCTTCGGCAGAAACGTCGGTCGATTCGAGCCAGAAGAAGAAGAGGAATTTGTGATGCGAGGGACGGAAGTCGGAATTCCGATTGCGTATACATTTGGGATGTTCTTTTTCTGTTGCTTTTCCCCTGAACGATGAATATATGTTGTAGAATAAGGAGGAGGAATACACGTTTATTGACATTTGAAAGGTTGGGTTCATTTACATCATGATCAACATCATCATCAGCAGCATCATCATCATCATCGTCGTCTCATCGTAGACGTCATCATCACCGTGATTAAGACGTCGTTTTGGGGACTCCTGTTGTGCCTGCTTTACTTGTTTTCATGCCTGGCCTGGGCAGTTTTATTTCAAGAACGGCATTGAGTTCGCCAGAAAATCTTTCTAGGCAAGAGTGCTAACTATAGTTTATAATACGATGAGTCATGTCAAATACAAAATTACGAGAAGTGCGTTGAAACTGCCATACGGAACGCGTATGCAATACTTTCGGTATTTCATGGACGACGTAATTTCTTGTGTCCGCTGAGGTGTTTATACAGCAGCAATAATGAGCTCCAACCACCAGTGAACCGCAACGAGAATTCGTGGTGAAACGTGAGGACGTCATAGTTGTGTTAGTAAGAAATGGTCAATGCCCGCCCAACCCGACCGGGAGTGATGATTCAGCAGCGTGCATTATCGCCACTTTATGCGGGCACATCGGCTGCGCGTAGTGTATAGAAAATGCAATGAAAGCAATCTTTCTCCACTTTGGTGCATCAAGTAAGCTGGGTATGCCATACACATGCCTGCACAGAGGATGAGTACGTATCGTGGAGTGCATATATAGCTATGCGCATATGCTTCTAAAGGAACTTCGATCGCCTTAGCAGAAGCCTGCTTTGCATGGCAGCTGCCAAGCGAGTTGCGAAAGCAGCTTACCGTATGATAAATGTAAAATAGCAAATATTTGTTTCAAGAATGCTATTCGATATCAGCAATTCAAATCCCAGAGAACTGTGCACGACGAACTAACGATCCGTTCCGTCGTTTCCTGTTACGTTGCATCCAAAGTGAATGGAAACTAGTTATTGTTCAGGCACCTGTACCATCTAAAACTGCACTATACATTTAAAAATAACGGTTAATATGGTGCGTATCTACCTAAAGTGTACGCGTGCTTGTAGGTACCAGTTCTGAGTAGTAATGGCAATGCGTGTTATTAACAGGCAGATTAAACGTGATAGCTTATAGTATGTACAGTGAGGGACAGCCTAAGATGAAACAAAATAGCAGCAGACGACAGATACTGGTGGCATGGCCAAGCCACCAGAAAGGAAAGCTGAGACGAGATAAAACATGGGTTCGGGAGTGCCCTTCATTGCTGCCGTACGAGTGGGCCCGTGTCGTGTGTGGAACAATGGATTCTTCTGCTAGCGCATGCGTGTTTCGTCCGATTTAGATTATCTGGAAATGACTCCTAGGAGCCCGCTTACGCTTGAAACTGATTCACTGGATCGGCGGGTTTTGAGTGACGAAATGAACTGTATTTTTGTGAACATTTTTTTGCTGTTTTATGCTTTATAAGCCTTGACGCTCTGTTAGGCTTAACGCAAAAAAAGGGTTCTAGATGAGGTAGATCGCAGAAAACGCATGCGTGAACGGTTGCTCAGTAGCATAGCGGGCGACACGGGCCGACTCGCACGGAAGCAGCGAAGGGTAGCGATGTAAGTTATGATAAAATGTTGAGGGGCGTGAAAAAAATAGTTTATTTTCATGTTTTATGCAGAAAAATATGAAAAAAAGACGATTCCACGCAAATGTAGAAAAACTCGACATACTTCTTAAAGCGGAAGCCCTCGATGTCTTATCAAACGCGAAATGTGACCGTATTATAGTTGCTGGCGATTACACGAATTAAGCCACATGACGTCCGCAGTAAAAATGAAATAAGTAAATAAAATGTACACATAAACTCATGCGTGTTCGAATATGATATGAACCCGGGTCGCCAAGAGCCGCAGCCAAGTGCGGTAACTGCAGCGCTAACCATGTACATACCATGCCGGGATGGAGCAAGGATTATTCGGATGCGTGTCGCGTGGGAGGTGAACGTGACGTCACCGCAAACACGACGCAGCAGTGAAGAAATATTCGATAATCGCTGGCTTTCGCCCTGAAATCACCTAAGAGGCCTAAGTGCCCGGCGAATTTTCCCGTTTACACTGAGAAGAATACAATTGTTTCATGCTGCATCAAAAAAGTCCCAGCAGAGCTTCCGCTCTCGAAATCTGCACACGATTTCACGTTAGGCCATTGATTTCAGAAAGCGTTTTCCTGACTGCAGATTGGTCGCATCAGAACGAATTTCTCCTTAGAAGCTCTGTTGGTGGTTTTTCTCAATGCTATCCTGGTTGAAAAAAAAAAAAAAACACGAAAAACCTGTTTTTTTTTCTAATGCTTTTTGTTTTGTTTTGTTTTTGCACGCGCTCACATATCAGGCGAAGGGCACTCTCGAACACATGTTTCATCTCGTCGCAGCTTCCCGTTCTCGTGGCTGGACCGCGCCACCAGTACTGTTATTTTTTTAAGCTTTAGCTGTACATGACTGCACGTATACCTGACCGCTTGCAAAACCGGGTTAGTTTGAATGACGTTTCACAGAAATGCGGCCGTACTCATTGCTTGAGGCTGAACAAAGCGTAACGGCAGGCTACCGAGGACAACATGATTACGTATGTTCACGGTGGGGCGCTTATCCAAACAAACCAATTTTTTTTTACTTAGTAGTGCTTATACCAAGAAATAGTATTGCTGACGAACTGATCAGCTACGTGAGTCCGAAGAGCGACGTTCTACGACACAGATATAGGCTAAGTAGCGTTGACACGTTGATGAGCTTATCGAACGCGCACTAGACTTCTGGATTTTTCCACGCCGCGAGCTACCTATGCGTCTCATAGATAACTAAGAGAGCCCGCACGCTTTCTGCGTAAACTCTCATATGGACGGGTGGATCAATTGCAGCAGACCGCTCAGCGTCCAACGACGGAGCTCTATGTGCTTTTTGAGACCACTATTATGACAGCGTCGCCGATATTTCGTTTGGTAAACTGGGAGACAGGTATTTTTTCCTCGTCACTTAACATTCGGCCGACCTCAGTATTTGTATAAACGGAAATGCCTTTTTTTTTGTTTTTTAACGAATTACACGCAGTGCAGTGTTGTTTACGCGTCGACCAAACGCGTGTTTATAGTTTACTGCTTGCTAATTAGCGCTCGTTTCTCCCACGCACACGAAATCATAAAGCCAGTATACAGACCCTCCGCAATCGACGATGGCGACATTGAAGGACGTTAGTGCCGCACAAGCTAGCCAACAGGCGTGGGTCAACTTCGGCGGACACGTGAGCGCCGAGGTTACGACAGATACGACGTGGCCGTCTTATCACGCACCCCAGCTGTGCCCGATATGCAGACGTCACGAGGAGGCACGTTTTGGGCTCAATAATTCCGCAATTTGTCCTTCGCTTCGGTGGAGGGCGAGGGAAGAGGCGGGGATCGGATATGAAGAAAAGGACGAGAACGGTGTCACGCCGGAGGAGAGATTGCGGTAAACATCTTTTATGAGCCAAGCCGCAAATTTGTGTCGGCAGAAGAACTGAGGACTAACGCAGCGGGAAAGTGCGGAGTCCTCCCTTATCGGCCGTGTGACACTTGTTCGGCGGGGCCTCCCAGATAGGACGGCGGGCGCGTTGTCTCCGTTCCTTTAACTGTACTCGCAGCTTATCGGCCACCGATGGACGCTGCTGCGCGGGAAGGCTTCCAACTGCCGCACGCGCGGCAGCCGCCTCCCGGGGCTTCGTCCAAATTCCGCTAATGTGCCGCTGAGTCCGTGAGGAATACCGGATATTCGGATCAGCGCCTCTGCGATCGGCATCAGCGCGCGCCGGCGAACTGTTGACCCGATTTGGTCCCGAGCCACTGCCGTGCCCAACATACCGCCGCACTCAGCATGTGGCGGCGGTGGCCCCGAGGACGACATCGTGCAGCAGCGCGCGGACGATCGGCGACGGCAGCGACAAACTTGCGCGCACGGCGGAGCGAGCACCCCCGCCCGGCGGAGCCCGGGTATACTTCACCACCGAACATGCGCCACACGTGGAAGATTCGGTGACGATGCGCGCTTGCAATGCGCTCGCCTTTTGTCTCGTGTTTGCGGAACTTCGCTTTGGGCATCGCTTAACGTGCGTTGCTCGTTGAGCCGTGCTCCAAACGAATTCCCATTCGTGAGGCAGCGAAGAATTCCCTTCCCGAGCACACTTACATCAAAAGTGAGAGCTTGCGGAATGAAAGTAGAAAACTTTCGCGCCGCCGTTTACTGATATCGCCATGTCATCGCGAAATCTCGATCTGGCGAGTTAAAACTGTTCCCAACGCCTGCTCACCACAAACGGAGCTCGTAGTTCGCTGGTGTTTTTTGTAATGTGGTTCAAAAGTGGCACAAACTGGAACGACGGAAACGCGGTTTAAAACGCACTTTGCGTGGAAGTCGAGAATTGGTCCCGCTTTTGCTCTGCTTTTGCGTTTTTCTCAACAGGGACGGCGCAAAATGGATTATCGTGGCGCTGAGAGCAGACATTAAAGCTGCGTAATATGAAAATAATTACCGGTACTTTTCATCCAGAGCAACTCCCCCCACCACCCTCCCCTAGTTCAGTTCTAACTACACACGAATGTCGACGCCAACATAAAAAAATGGATTTCATTGATTGATTGATTGATTGTGGGGTTCAACTCGCCGACGCAACGCAGGCGATGAGGTGCGTCGTAGTGGAGGGCTCCGGATTAATTTTGACCACCTGGGGATCTTTAACGTGCGCCGAAATCTCGTACACACGGGCGTTTTTGCTTTTCGCCTCCATCAGAAAAGCGGCCGCCGCGCCCGGGAATCGAACCCGCGACCTCGTGCTCAGCAGCGCAACGCCTTAGCTACTGAGCCACCGCGGCGGGTACATAAAAAAAGAAAGGAACGAGAACTTATTAACACAGACAGCGTACAGTTCGAACACCAAGACATCAGGCGATAAAAAGAGAAAAACAACAGACCAGCTCTTACTACACAAAGAAACATTCCGCCATGCGGAGCAATGAGAGTAATAAACGATACACTTTCGTGGGGGAGAACAAAAGGGGTTTTGTTTTTACTCTGCATACGTCTAAATTAAGAGGATGCAATCATCTGTTGAAAACATCGACATCTGAGGGATAGAATCACAAGGGGTCTGCAGCCTGAATAGAGTACAGTGCCTGTAAGAGTAGCTTAAAGGGGCCCTAAACAGGGTTCCAAAGGTTGAGATTTTACGTGCGCAATCATTGGAGTACTATCCAAAGAACATCCTGTCGCAAAAATGACTTAAAAGCGTCCAGTATTAGCCGAGCTATCGTTCATTAAAAAGGGCCCGCGACAAGGCCTGGCGCATTCCCTCTTTAACCGCTCCTCCAAAGCACTGTGGAAGCGGAGACGCCACCGACCAGGCGCACGACCTGATCGGTGACACCTAGAGAAACAGGGTTGCGTCGAGAAGCGCGCAGCCATTGGCTCCCCTTGGCGGTACGTCACGCTTGTAGCAGACGACGGCCAAGCTCGCATCGAACGGCTCCTCGCGCCGGCCGTGCTCGCGTCGGCGGAAACGAGCGCAAACGAGCGTTTGAAGGCAAGATAGGGGGCTTCCTAACTCGACATGCTCGCTAACGACAGTAATTGAAGATTGCTACCGACGACTATAGCGGCTCGCTAGCGGCTCGCTAGCGTTAGCGTTTCGCGGTGAACTCGTCCCACTGAGGTCGGTGAAAAGGCTTAGCATCGCCGCAGTTATCCAGACACTGCTTTGCGAGGCCGCGACGACGACGACCCCCCGCGCAATCTTTCACTGCACTATCACCCCCTTTCGCGTATTTGCAAACTGATTTGCAGCAATAGTCCTGCACTGGCGGGCGGTGACACGTTTTAGCTGCTGCGGTGTATGCGTTATCGTGCGTACACCGCACAGTGGGCTGCTTGCCGACCGAGCAGGCAGATGCTTGCCGCGGTCGCGCGTGTAGGGCCGTTTGTGCTCGCAGAGATTTTCCGTGTTTTTCAGCGTTATTAATACCTTGTAAACGACTACAAACTCAGCTACGCTCGTGTAACGGATGGCGACGATAAACATTCGTCCGTGCCACCCGTGCAGGACGAATACGCCGTGCCGCCAGTGCCGCCGGTGCAGGAGCGCTGCGCGCAACCGCGTTTCTCCCAGAGCCGGGAACGCTGACTGGCTACAGCACTTAACGGGAACCACCAATAGCGCAGCCGTACTGTTGAGAGGTTCGTGCGTCACACGGGTGCGTCACAACCGCTCTGTCGCACGTCACAGCGCGCAAGTGTGGCCAACGTTGGAAGCGGTAGGTGAGCAAGGAAGAAAGAAAGCATCTTTGTTGCGTGTTTGTGCGGCCCCTGCTTTACGCAGAGGTGTAATATTTGGTATACATTGTCGTGAAGGGGTACTCTAGCGATTGCGCGATTGAAATGGTGACCTTCAGTTTTTATGCGTTTTTAGAAAGGGCCCGCTAGCTGAATGGCGAGAATAAGAATTTGCAAAGCCGTGGTATTGCCGTGTTCCACCTGTAATCACATTAAAATGATGAATACAGTGACAGCTCAAATGGGCATAGGGAGTGTCTGTGGAGCAAGCCATGCACGCAATAAAAAAAAAACGGGCTAGAAACCTTGCGTTACGAAAAGGCACCTAAAGCCCGTTCCACAGGGTGCGAATTTACCTGCGGATTCGAGGCTTCGACGCCGCTCGTGCAGCAAAACGACGTTTTCGTAGCTTCAGCAGCAACAAGAATAGATCGTTTTGCCGCACGAGCGATGCCGGAGCTTCAAATTCGCAGGTCAATTCGCTCCATGTAGAGAACTGACTTTACGGCCAGAATCGGTGGTTATACATTCGGGACATACAGTTTGTGGGAGCAGGTTGCTGTTGTTGCTGTGAGACCGTCTTAGACGCTCTTTGTCCTGCAACAAAAAAAAAATAATAATAATACAGTGGTGGATGGAACTTCACCCCTGTGCTTAACGTTAACAATGTTCCGTGAACCCAGGCGGCGCTGCGCCGACAAATGATACTGGCGCCCTTTCGGCACGCACAATTGACGTGGATGGCTGCCAAAGGCACTCACTCGCGGCGGGTGTTAGCCGCAGCGTGCGGATTAAATAGCGCCTCGTTTACATTGTTTTCGGCGTCGATGTTATTGTCCGCGTTGACGTCGTCCGCCGCGTTGACGCGCACTCCTGACGCGACTTCCCCGAACGAGCGCCTGCGCTTCGGGCTCCATGCAGGCTTCAAAAACATGCACGTCCTTCATTGCCCGGAGCACGGCGCGTGGCAGTTGTTTTGACACACCCCTTGTAATAAGCGCCCGGGCAACACATGAGGGAAGATGCGAGGGGAACAGCGGAACGAACCCGTCGTCATCAGGGCGGAAGAAATACGAAACGCCTATCGCAACCTCCACAGTGGGCCATTAAAACGCGACTGTTTACGTCTCGCATGTGATTACTGCCCATTGTCAAGGCACCTGACAGACTCGGACTTGCTTCCTCCTCTTGCTGAAAGTCATTGCCCTCTCAACTGCAAGTACTCGAATCAAGTGAACCCTTGCTTCAGCCGTTGCTTCCGCTAGGAAATACGTCGTGCTCACTTTACATAGGCTGTCCGACCTCACGTGTTGACATTTATGCTCCAAATCGTTTCCTTTGGGTCTGTCAGTCTTCCTGGATTGCACGAAAAAGGTTGGTAAGGATCAGTCCTGTGCTACCTACCGCGTTGGCTTAGTAGCCGAGGCACTCCGTTGCTGCGCATGAGTGTGTCTGCGAGTTCTCGTGGTTTGAAGAACAACGAAAAACACGGATGGCGAACGTAATGTAGACGGGCCGTCCATGCTCTTCGTTGCGCTTCAAACAAAGCGCACTACACACCAAAACTAGCATAGCAGAACGTTCTCGGGTCACAGGCGGGTATGCGTATGCAAGGATATTGGGCTATTGTATAGTTTGTCGTGCTTTGCCATCCCACCCTATAGAATTTCATAAATGGTCGCGGGTTCAATTCCCAACCGCGGCGGCCGCTTTTCTGATGGAGGCGAAAAGCAAAAACACCCGTGTGTACGAGATTTCGGCGCACGTTAAAGATCCCCAGGTGGTCAAAACTAATCCTGAGCCCTCCACTACGGCGCGCCTCATCACCTGCGCTGCGTCGGCGGGTTAAACCCTACAATCAATCAATCAATCAATCAATCAATCAATCAATCAATCAATCAATCAATCAATCAATCAATCAATCAATCAATCAATCAATCAATCAATCAATCAATCAATAATTTCACAAGCTGGCACTGCGTATACGTTCGCTAGACCTCGGATGTCAGTGCCCTTAGTGCAACCCTTATTTTTATATTACATGACCAAGACACAATGTTCCCGAACGGTTTCTGCTGGCAAACTTTACTTGAGGTACAAGAGGTGCGTTGGAGTCTTGTAATTCGGTTTGTAGTTCGTACATCGCGAAATCCAGTCCTTTAGAAACACTCGGTTGAAGAAATATTTGAATTCTTACAGCTTGACGGCGTACTTCTACCGGAAACAGCGAGACGGTCCTACGTGAGAGGCCTGTCTTATTTCACAAGCCGTTCATACTAAGGTCAACGAGCAATGTGTTGCGTAGTCTTCGAGCAACGGGAGAGGTGCGGCTGCGTTACGAGCAGGATAATTTCGGAGGAATCTTCTCGATTGTGGCAGCAACAGCGAGACGATCACTGCAGAATACCCGCCGCAGGTAAAGCTGTGCTGACTTCGCGCTTTATCTGCGAAAATTGCTTTCCTTGGGACGCGTGCAAGGGCGATAAGGTTGCGTCTTTGTTCTGGGCGCAAGGTCCATGGTACAAGGATTTCGGTTGCGGGTGATAAACGTCTCTCCTAGAGAGACCGCAGCAGGGGAGGCGCTGGTACAGGCCGCTACACGCCGGTCTTTTCGACATCTAGATAGCTCCCGTTGGAACACAGAGAGGGCGAGAGGGAGCTGTATTGATTAAACAGCCCTAAAAACACAGTTTGTGCTTGCTTTAACCCCCCCCCCCCTTAACACACGGGTTTACCCCACAGCTTCAGACTCCCCGTGGCAAGGCTTACTGGTCATCGCGGCAACATGCAGAGGCAAGCAGACGTACTGTCTTTTGTTTAGGGGCCAAGCCCCTTAGGGGCGGGGGCGGTTGGCGTCTTCTGCCGTCGTCGTAATAGCCGTCTCATGTAGTCATGGTACTAAAACACCGGGAAACTCGTTTACGTCTCGCGCTAGAACGTAACGTGTACTAAATAAACACCGGCAAACTCGTTTACGCCTCGCGCTGGAGCACTTCGTAACGCGTGTTTACGCTTCGCGCTAGAGAGCTTCGTCCTTCAAAGACATGAGACTTTTACAGCAAAGCTGTACACCTGTACCCGGCCTCCAACGGTTTCACCTCCGTTGGCAAAATGACCAGGTATTTTTTTTAACTACTGAACTTCACGTAGCACCTTTACTTCACAGCCTCTCAATGCGGCAATGCCTTATGGGTAAGTAGAGGGCGTATTTCACACGGTGCCATCACAGTAGGGCTTCCTATACTCATCAGAGTTTTCAAGTGCTAAATACTAAGTTACCGAGTTCGCTAAGTTGAGACAGTCTTAGGCACTGCGCATGCAGCTATACTATACGCTACTTATCGACACGACATTCTTTTTTACCAACACCAACATGAGACTGAGTTGTGACAAATAAATGTTGTCATCGCAAGTCCACTTCGTTTGTCGTTTGTCGCAACATTTATTGCGCAGATGAAGGTTCGTACAAGTTGAAAAAAATGGCCATTGAGTACGGTGGCGACTTCTCGTAAATATTTCCACGAACCTCTCTCTAGTAATACTTTGCTTAGATTAAAAGCGCGGCGGCCGCTCGTTCTTGCCAGACCACGCACGCATATCTTGTTCGATAAGAAATGAGTGCAACGCATGGGGCACTCGTGCAGGTTATGATAGGGTAGAAAATGTTCTCGATCTTAATGTTAAGCAAAAACGCCCGTGTGTCGAGATTTCGGCGCTCATTAAAGTTTCCAGGTGGTCCACGACGGCGTACCTCATAGCATGTGCGATATCGGCGCGTTAAGCTTCATAATTATTCAATCTATCTCAATGCTTCTGGAAAGTACTGCGCTCTAACTTACCGACCGTATACATCCCGCGGCATTCTATACTCGCTGGTTCTCGACAGCACACGTCGTTCTGTCCGTCTGGGGCTTCGACATCTATTAGATCGGTTGCTTCCTTCGGAGCGCAAGGTCGTTCTAATAGGCATTATCCAGACACTTTATAGTCTTTATAGACTAACCTTACGACACTCCTGACTGAGTGACAATATACAGCGCGACAATGGGCAAATACGAAGGAATTGGAAACAAACACTCGGGGTGTTGCGGTGTTTATGCTTGTGTTTGTGCTCTTTTGTTTGTGCCCTCTCTTCGTGTTTGTGTTCTTTCCTCGTGTGTTTTTTCTTGTGCTCTTACTTGTGCTCTTCCTTCGTGTTCTTTCTTCTGCTCTTTCTTCGTATTGGTGTTTGTGCCCTTTCCTCGTCTTTCTCCTTTTTGCGTGCTGTACACATCTCGAAGCATCCACCACTTCGAACAGCATTCAGTTCACGGATGCGTTGGCGACAATTTTATACCACTGACCCGAAAAACTTAAGCTTAGAAAGAGAAAGACGCCGGACGGGGCCAAGTCTGGAGCACTGTGCGGATGAGAGATCAGTTCGAAGCCAAACGGTCGGTCAATAAGACGGCGCTTGTCTTTTTCATTACAGTGACAACTCATAAACTGGAAGGCTCACTTGTAGATAGGGTTAAACATGACATGTGCGGCACGTACCGCCAAGTAATGTGGGACCTTAACTAGTTCCAGGGGCCCCACCTGATAAGCTTAAAACAAGGTAACTGCAAAAGAAAAACAAAGGTTTAAAGAACTATCTCAGAATTTTGCAAGTGTACCGAACTCTTCAGTTTCGGAAACTTAAAAACTGCTCCCACATTGATGACGCGTTAATTAACTGATCACATAATCTCGGCGTGGCGGTTCCGCGCAGCGACCGTTCTGATGGCGCTTAATTTCCGTTCTGGGTGAATGGACTCTCGGTTCGACACCGGCAGTTTGAGCGAGTTGCGTGAACTGACGGCTCCAGACAGGAAGGCCACACCGAGGTTTCAAAACACGTCTCTACCCATCGTAATTTGATTCAGAGCTGATATAGATTGTTTTCAGAGAACGCAATCTCTATGCTTCAGCATGTTACAACGAAGACCGTGTTCATCTAATAGCAGTCCGGATGAATTGAATTTTCAAGCGCTTTACTGCTTTCTTTTAATTCCAAACAACGTAGCCCCCTCACAGGGCTCATATGTACGAAATTTTTATTTATTTATTTATTTATTTATTTATTTATTTATTTATTTATTTATTTATTTATTTATTTATTTATTTATTTATTTATTTATTTATTTATTTATTTATTTATTTATTTATTTATTTATTTATTTATTTATTTATTTATTTATTTATTTATTGCAAAATAATGCAAAATAAAATTCGTAGAGTGAAATGCTAAGGGTCTCTAGTTGCATATGAAGGCTTTACAATGGGGACTGAGGACGCTAACTGAAAGAGTGTGTAAATTCAGAAAACGAGATTAGCAATCCAAGCTGAAAATTAAATGAAAATATTTTCATGCTCACGGTGGTACAAACACTGGAAATGAAGAAAAATGACTGGATAGAAGGGAACTCTGGCCAGACCCTGTGCGCACCTTATATAATCGCATGAGGGGAAGTGCCTCGTCTCGATAATTAATTACGGAGATGACAGTGGACAGCCTTGTCGGAGTCTATTTTATTAAAACATGCGCACACAAGAACAAGTAAACAGAAAAGATTGTAAAAAACCGGCAGCGAAGACAATCCCACGCTTTACAATTAATGAAAGGCGTGATCAAATATGCGTGGAAATTTTTAATCGAGAGGTTTCTGCGCTCCGAAGCAGCACCTATAGCCTGGGATGCACGCCTTAGTGGAAGCTATGTATTAATTTGAACCACCTGGAGATTTTTAACGCGCGCCGAAGTCTCGAAGCACGGGTGTTTTCGTTTTCCTTTTCCGTCAGGAAAACAGCCGCCGCGGCCTGCATCATTAGGCTTAGCAGCACAATGCCTTAGCCACTGAGCCACCGTGGCGGGTAAATGACAAATTTTTTTACCGTCAAACATTTTACGGGATCGGGTGCGTTTCTTTCCCGGACAGTTCGCGAGAAAAACGAAAGACATCGGTCCTGCACGAAGAGTTATTCAGTTGTTCAGTGCAATTGGAGCGTGTGGGATGCGGTGTTAGGGGTTATATGTATAAAAGATTGTTCTTTCCGTTTATTGCGGTAGAGTAGGCATACAAGTCATAGACAAGGAGTACCCGAAAATGGAAAAAAGGCGTCACGGTAAGACCTCGCAACTACTCGGTCAGACGACGTAAGAAGAGACAGCCGGGCAATTTGGTGAAGGTTCAGGAAGGCCTATTTGCCCTGATTTTGCGAACGCTTTTTATCAGGTATGAAGTGTCAACCGACTCCAGCTAAACGCCATTCTGGCTCAACGAGGTTTTCTATTTCTATATCTGTAAAAATGGAGAGAGAAAGCCGTAACTACCCATCTGAACGTTGTGACCAGAACCTGCTGTCTTACTCAAAAGATGGGCGAAGCTTGCAATACGTCGCGCAAGCCTTGAATCATAGCGAAGCTGGAGGATTTCTTTCGATGTAAGCCCTGAAAAACACACCACCACGCATTGCGTTAGGTTTGAAATTGTTCATTTATATGTTCCGTCGTCGCTTTTCAGTGTGGTAGTAGTAGTAGTCATCGTCATATCCATCTATATCATTGTCTTCTTCATGCATGACTGGCGTGCCCGGAACGTTTTGACCGCAGGATTTCACATTGCTCCCAAAGTGGAACGCGTCAGCACACGCTAGAACCGGCGGCGACTGACTTCGCGAACTGGACGTCTGTAGCGCAAGGTGCCCTGTGCTCTCCCCTTGAGGCGCGGATGCACATGAACTGTTTTCTTGGTATTTTTGCGAGCGCCACGCGCAAGCATGTACGACGCCGGGCGCTCCTAGTCTGCTAGCGCGCGAGGTAAATTGTGGGAGTAACTATGACCCGGTGTTTTTTTAAGGACACCGCACACATTACGGCCGGCAACAACATCTTCGTTGTTACAAAATGAAAACAAACTCAGTCTATCCAGCGAACCCCATAAAAAACTCCCCCCCCCCCCTCCCCGAAGGAGATCGTGCGGAAATACGAATGCATTGGGTGCACCGATGAGTGCGCTGCGGCAAGCAGTAACGGAGAGAGGCGTGCGCTCCACTGCATTTATATACATTTTCCGAGCGCAGCGAGCAGAGAGAGGGTACGCGGAGAGGAGAGAGAGACCCGCGCAACACGCCCGCCCCGCGCGCGAGCTCTCTCTCCCGCCGAGCTCCGCGATGCGAGCGCCCTCACACGCCCGAGCGCGCTCCTCCTCTCCACTCACTCTCCGCTACTCCGCCCGAGCTCCGCGATGCGAGCGCCCTCACACGCCCGAGCGCGCTCCTCCTCTCCCCTTGCCCTCCGCTACTCCCGCCCGAGCTACCACGCGCTAAGAAATGCATTCGCATTTAAAAAGACTGTAGCGGCGCGGGTCCGCCGCGCCGAGACGACGACGACGACGACGACGACGAAGGCAGAACTACGAGGCGCGCGCTCACGTGCGCTCGCGCTGGAGGAATGCAGGCGCACGCCGACGGAGCACGACAACACCCGACTAAGAAATGCATTCGCATTTAAAAGGAAAAACACACGAGCGTAAAGCGGCAACCACATGGAGAATTTGCTTCTGGCGGCAGTCCGCGTCCCCTGGTAGCGACGCGAAAAACGTTGGAGAGCGCAATTTACCTCACCAGCATCTTCCAGATTGCTGTGTTAGTTAAAAAAATTAGCCCCATCTTCCCGAAGGGAACGCTGAGTAGATGCGGGGCATCGCGGGGTTCACCTACATTTCCCCCAAATTCGACTACGAACACAACGGACACACAATGCTTGCTTGCGCTTGCTTGCGCCAACCCACTAACTGACGGGACTGTTGCTTCCATCACACTTCATCGGAAGAACGGAGTGAAGGGGAGTCAACCGCAGCAAGCGCTGAACTGAACGCGCGCAGCGCGCTAGCAGATTTATATTCAAGGTTGAAGGGGAGGATACGAGAGGAGGAGAGATGCGCAAGCGCCGAGCATGCGCCGCGAAAGCAGAAGCGAGAACGCGGGAGAAGCGAAAGCGATGTGCACGTAGCTGGTACGAGAGAAGTGGCGGGAGTATCGCGCATCTGTGGGAGAGTGGGAAGGAGGAGAGTTGCGCATGCGCAGTGTGAGTGCGGACACCGATGCGGGACATGGCCAGACTATAGATGCTCCGCATCTAAAACTGCCTAATTGTTCGTATTGGATCTTTCTTTTTTGAATTTGGTGCTTTCCAACGTCCGTTTTACGTCGCCGCTAGGAGACGCCGACGGACGCCGGAACCGGTTCGGCTGCCGGAAGAGCCCCTGATCGACCGCTCCCGCGCGCGTCCAACCTACCAGATATTTTGCCGCTGAACGTCGGAAACCAGGTTGCTCGGACGCACACGTGACAGCCGCTTTAAGGCCTCCATTACGCCGAGTGTTATGCGTGCCGATTGTGGGGTACCGAAATGACATTCAGCTGTGCCGTGTAACGGGAGTCAACATCGGCTTCGCGTGCCGACGCGTTTCCCGGGCGCTCATTCGGATACAAAGAGCAATCTGCCAGCGATCGCCTGCACCCGCAACAGACGGCAGATCTGGCTCGGAGGCAAACATTGCGGCGGCTATCGCGTCGAGAGGACAAAGAGCCGAGTTGAGACGCCTTTTGTCCGATTATGGGCTTGCTATCGTGGGACCCTCCACCGAGCTGCATTGTCGCTGTCGCACGCCGTCTTGTTCTCAGACTGCCAGTACAAACGTTTCCTTCCTTGCGGAGAAACTCGCGTGAGTGCTCTATTGGATAGAAGCCGTTTGCGCTTTCTGTAGCGACGTCGTCCTCGTCCCACTCCATAAATGCCATTTGCTTGTCCTGCAAGGCACGCCCCGTTAGTGAGCGTTGTATTCAATCTGAGCGTCTGTCGGGAAGCGCTAGCTGCGTTGTGTTAGCACGTCCAGAAACCGTCGCCACTCACTTTGAAAGGATACGCTGCTTTCAAACTGTAACAAAGGGTATTTATAACTCACCAAGTTTAATAGAATCTCTTATGCTGGCGGAATACTTTCAGCGGTGTGCCTGGGCGAAATATTTTGCACAGCAGCTCTGTTAGAGCGAAAGTAAGGACTTATTCAGGCGACATGCGAACCGCTACTCTTACGTTTACAGCGGCAAGACCACCGACAATTACAGCCCCATTCACAACTAGGCGACTGCGTCAAACTTGTTTGAAACACAAAAACACGAGATTGTGTTTGAGGAAGAGGAGGGGGAAACTTTATTTTATGAGAAGAATAAAAGAGAGTTAGGGCATTTGGCCCTCCGCACAGGTGCAGTCCCTATTCCGGGTCCCCATTGGTCAAGGCCACCGCTCTCGCCCGTTGAGCTAGAGCACTTTGAGACTTCTACGCAAAAATGCTACGGGTCTATATATATATATATATATATATATATATATATATATATATATATATATATATATATATATATACAGAAAGAAATGCCGGCAGTCTACAACGCCAAAGAATGCATAGGGGAACGGTTAGACTATTTTTTACCGTTAGTGACGTTACATTTTTTTTTTAAATTATTACATGAGAAAGAAAGAAAGAGAAAAACACGCGCCCAGAGTGGGGACCGAACCCACGCCTTTCGATTAGATCTCGAATGCCTTACCAATTCGGCTATCTGGGCGACTGTGTTCTCCTTCACTTTATGGGGTATTTATATTTACTACAACTGTATCTGACGCTTGAGGGTGGTAGCCAGCGCCACTGAGACTACACGGGGAGAAGGGGACCTTCTTTTCAACCCCCGGGGCGTGACGCGAACGTCTACAGCATAAGAGGGTTTATCGCCAGTTACCCGCTTATGACAGGCTGTAGACGTTCGCGTCACGCCCCGGGGGTTGAAAAGAAGGTCCCCTTCTCCCCGTGTAGTCTCAGTGGCGCTGGCTACCACCCTCAAGCGTCAGATACAGTTGTAGTAAATATAAATACCCCATAAAGTGAAGGAGAACACAGTCGCCCAGATAGCCGAATTGGTAAGGCATTCGAGATCTAATCGAAAGGCGTGGGTTCGGTCCCCACTCTGGGCGCGTGTTTTTCTTTCTTTCTTTCTCATGTAATAATTTAAAAAAAAATGTAACGTCACTAACGGTAAAAAATAGTCTAACCGTTCCCCTATGCATTCTTTGGCGTTGTAGACTGGCGGCATTTCTTTCTGTATTTCCTAACGAGCCCCTCATTTCCAAACCTATATATATATATATATATATATATATAAGAGAAGAAAAACTTCGAACAAGGTAAAAGCACGATTGTGGCCTACGTTTCAGCAGAGAACTTGCTTTCCTCAGGACTTGCTTTCCTGCCCTGAGGAAAGCAAGTTCTCTTTGCTGAAACGTAGGCCACAATCGTGCTTTTACCTTGTTCGAAGTTTTTCTTCTCTTGTGTTCTCTACCATCTTCAAAGTTCTACTACTCCCTATATATATATATATTTTTTTTTTAATTGGAGTTACAGCTTACATAGCTAGTGTAAACTATTCTTGGTAAACATTTCTTCGTTAACGTGTATTATGTGCCTCAGTTGCTCAGTTGTGCTTTAAATGCACTCAAGATAATTTCTGCTCTGAAAGAACCCTTTGCTATGCACATACATAGCTGAGGAAAAGAAATTTCGTGTGCCATATAAGCAGCCTGATACGAATGTAGGATGAGTCTCGAGCATTTTATTAAACGCGTTCAAAGAATTCTTGTAGCTTCATGACCCACTGTGTATTGATTCCCGTAAAAGTCCGCTTCACTAATATACACATGGTTTGTTGGAAAAGTATACTTGACGGATGTATAGCGCAACGAAAAGACGAAGGACGGAAAGGATGCACAAGGACAAAGCGCTTTGTCCTTGTGCATCCCTTCCGTCCTTCGTCTTTTCGTTGCGCTATACGTCCCTTAAGTATGATCGACCAACTAGCCCAGCAACGTTCGTGTAATTGGAAAAGCATCTTTAGGGCAATATAAGAAGTTTGATAACAAAGTAAAGAGGACCCAAGGCCTTATAATAATTACCTCTGTAAAACCGGTGCGCTATTCAACGAGCCCCTTTAGAGCAGGTTTCACTACGTTCACAAACGCTCTGCTGAGGGGGCTTTTTTTTTTTTTTTTCATGGGCAATACACGACGTCTTATGATGGCCCGAGGACCCTTCGGTAGGTCCCCCCATAAGACTCCAGGTATTCATAGAAAATGCTATACAGCAAGCCTCTTCAAAGATTGGTTCAGAACTATGCCGAATGCATAGCTGGAAGACATTTTAGGGGCAGTCCGTTTAAACCTGGATGTAACGAACTTCTATGTAATCAATTCCTGGATTTAACGAACTTTTCCCATTCCCCATTGCCACTCCCATTAAAGCCCATGTGATTCCGACCTCTATGTAACGAAGGCGTGCGACAGTTAACCTTGATGTAACGAATTCGCTACGCTGATGCGTCATTGTTTTTTGTGCGTTTTTTTTAAATGAAAAATTGCCTGAGAAATGCACTTTTAGCGAATTACACCCGCATCGCGAACTACCGTGCGTTTCCACGTGTAAATGCCGGGTCGGTTAGGCGCTAGGCCTGCATGTCGTCATGTAGTCGCGCGTCTGCGCTTCTTTCTTTGGTGTCGGTTTGTCGGTGATGAGTTCTGCTGCTAGAAAACGAAAAGTGTCTTTTCAAGACAAGTTCGAAATTTTAAATGCCGTCTCAGCCGGCGAAAAAAAAGAACGTCGCCGCCCAGTACAGTATCCCAGCTAGCAACCTCTCAACAATTTTAAGTTCAGAAAAGAGCACCAAATTCGTGAAAAGGTGCATTTTTAGCATAAGCTTCGTGCTTGAAACGCATTAAGGAACCCAAAAGTGTCGAAAGGCAAAAGTGACACTAAAATTACGTTTGGGGATACGGGTGTAAAGGACCTCGCTTCTTTCGAGCGCCGCATAGTGCCTAAGATCGTGCGAAAGTAGCTGGCGCAAATCACGCAGTTTTTCACAGCGAAATAAATCTTTCAAGCGTGAATTCACCTTGACTGATGTCTAACATTCTGGTTTCGTTTCTGCTTCATTCACGCAATCCTTAACCCGAAAGCTGCATGTAACGAAAAATTGCGAATTTTTGTCAAGTTTGTCACATCCAGGTTTAACTGATAATGAACCTGTTATCAAGTAGGCTCCAGTCCGTTTTATTAATACCATTTTCGCATGCGGCGAAAGTGTTACAGACGGATGTATACGGTCGTCCTGGGTGAGTCAGGGATAAGAATGAATTGTTTAAATCTTGCCTTCACTGTCGTGCTTCCACATACGTTTGCGTAGGACTTTTATAACTGTTATATTGGCACGTGGTGCGGTATCTGCATTGTATTTCCGACTATACTGTCGCAACAAGCTCATTTCAGCCACGGAAAACCCACGCAATATCACCTGCCACAGTTCGTATAAATGAGCTGAACACATAAGATGAGGATAGCCAGGGATTACTGAGCACGTGGAGCCCCGAAAAGTTGCTTAAGAGGGACTTCTGTCAATGCAAGGCCGCAAAGCGCATATTGGCATTCGATTTTCTTGGAAAGTCAGTACCTCTGTCGTTTTAAGCTACAGAAGCGAGCCGATTCCGCACGTGAGAACAGAAATGGCAACGCAGACTGCAATATTGCGTTCTTGTTCTGCGAACACTGACAAAGATATATTGCCCTATATTGCCGTATTGAGCAATGATCGTGTCCTGGTGTAGCCGGCTGTATATTTAAGGCCGCCATGGGGCAATTCATCATTTGCTCATTTTTTTTTTTTGTACCACATCGCGACAGACCAGCCAAAGGCAGAAGAATGCTTCAGCTCTTGCTGTCAGGTGAAACAGTAAAGAACAACCGCAAAAATAAGCACAGAGGAGACGGAAGTGCGTTCTGTACAACGACCGGATAAAAAAAAAAACAGTAGAAAAACGGCCAAATAGACCTGGGCACGGGGACACTTACTGCAAAGCGCCGTGAACGATATATATTTCCTTGCGACGACGTGGTGTACCGCCACGGCACGTTTGTCACAGGAAAAAAGAATCAAGGGAGCGTTGATTCCGTTTGGCTCTCGGCAGACGTTTGCGAGCTCCTGTCCTGAAGGAGTGCTTTTTATATGGCGTTCAGATGAGCGAGCTACTTGGTATCTTAGCTCGGACCGGCAAGTGACAAATGACCAGAGACACGTGCCTTTGCAGCGGCTGCCGTGGAAAGTTGAGGCGAGAAAAAGGGAACGAATGAACCGCCTGCTAATCAAAAGTGATTCATGGGAACCGACAAGAATGTAAGCAGTGCATGGCGGTACGAAAAGTTTCGTAGTTCGGGGTCATCTGTCACTTGCTTAAACAGCCATGACAGCGGATAGCTTGGTCTGACTTGCGCTCAATGAACCGTGTTTGGAAAGCCTTATGTGCCTCACGAGTCGGAAAATCCAGAAGCGTTGTTTACTATTTACAACGCATGGTACCGCAAAGCCTCGCGGAGCTCACCGCGCGGGCAGAATACGTGACGGCTCGTGAAGAGAACAGGTGTACCCCAGCCTTGGAGGACGCTGTTTCTGGGAAAGCTGCACCTTGCAGTGAAGGTGACTGCGTTTATGCAATACTGAGGAAATCCATCACGTTTTTGACAGGACGCCATTAGTCCCACTAAGAAATCTTTCGCTTTAATAACACCTGCAGCGAGGCCTATCTGCGTAGGATAACTACTGCGCTACTAGAAAAGCAACTGAGAGCGTAGCTGCCGCTACGGTATTGTTTGGTTTAAATCCGTGCAAAGTTCACCGCGGTGGTGTTTCAGTGCTGCTCAAACGCTGCTCCCCATCACCGCTTCCCGGTGGCTTCGTGTGAAATAACGTCACTAAATAAAGGCTTTTAGAGTATCGGCACTGTTTTCTCTCATTGTTATGGGCCGCCAGGATTTTCATTGGTCGGTCGGCACCACGTGATGTGTGTTTACATATGGTCGCAGCCATTTTGTTTCAGGGCGCCTCTCTATCTCTCTTTCTCTCTCTCTCTCTCTGCTTCGCGGACGCTAGAGTCACATGCTAGAGTCACACATGCTAGAGTCACACATGCTAGAGTCACACTCTGCGCGTCACATGCGGCGGCGGTTTCGTTGGGAGAGATGGCAACACTGCAAGCCAGAAATAAAATGGCCCCGACGCCTCCGGGTGCACAAAGTGGCGGTACTCTTAAGCGTAGCTTATTGACGCTAGTGTGAAAGCTCCAAAGTCAGAAGAATTCCGACGGCGTGGAGAAAAGGCGTGTTCACCTCTGAGCCGCTCGCCGCAGCGCCAGGACACCGCAAGTTGACGGAAGACGCTGCGCGCCTTCTAGAGAAGACCGATGACGGACGTGTGTAAGAACAGAGCACCGGAGCTCCTCGACGTCCACTGAAGCCGTATTGCCGCTAAAAACAGTTATGGCGAAACGCGGGCGCCGAGCCTTCGTGGCGCCAAAACTTTGGGCACTCGCTTCAGTGGCGCCGATGTAAATCCCTCAACGCTCTAAAAATACGCCGCGCTTTCACGAGCGCGAACCAAACGGTTCTGAACGACGCGGAACGGAGCAGCGGGAAGAGAGCGATTGCGAGCAATAGAGACCCTCAGCTTTTGTTCCTTGCCATTTCACTGGAACACAAAAAAAGAACAGAAAAAATGTGATGGTGAAACGAAAGTAGAGACATAATATCGACGCTTCCGAAAGTGAACCACGGTGTTTCGCAGGACGCTTCGATCTCCACACAACTTTAACCACAGATGTTTGGCCCGCAATGCGTAACAAATATGCATCCCTAACTCAAACTCCAACTGCATAACTTGAAGACCAACAACGCGTGGTCTTTGATTAATGATCTGAACGTTAAGCCTGAAATGCAGCTCAACATTGGCATGGTCTTACGTCAAACCAAAAAAAAAAAAAAAACCTGTCTTGGTCCAAGGATTCAAGAGACTGTCTCTATGAGACAGTGGATAAGATATCTGGCGAGCAGAAAAAATTGTGCGTCGCTTGACTGGCGACGTATGTCCGCGTGTATACTTGTATCTTCTTTTTTTTTTTTTTTTCATACGTGAATCGCGAACTCTTTTACCCGGAAAGGCCGGAAACGTGGGTTGCCAACATTTTTTTTTAGAAAACTGTAAACGTACGTTCGTTTTTATGCTTGCACACAGACTTAAGAGCAAGCTGGAGCCTAATGTGGGTGTTCTATTTTTCCGTCTTTCGCACAAACGCGCGCGCGCGCGCGCGCGCGCACGCACGCACGCACGCACGCACGCACGCACGCACACACGCGCGCGCACACACACACACACACACACACACACACACACACACACACACACACACACACACACACACACACACACACACACACACACACACACACACACACACACACACACACACACACACACACACACACACACACACACACACACACACACACACACACACACACACACACACACACACACACACACACACACACACACACACACACACACACACACACACACACACACACACACACACACACACACACACACACACACACACACACACACACACACACACACACACACACACACACACACACACACACACACACACACACACACACACACACACACACACACACACACACACACACACACACACACACACACACACACACACACACACACACACACACACACACACACACACACACACACACACACACACACACACACACACACACACACACACACACACACACACACACACACACACACACACACACACACACACACACACACACACACACACACACACACACACACACACACACACACACACACACACACACACACACACACACACACACACACACACACACACACACACACACACACACACACACACACACACACACACACACACACACACACACACACACACACACACACACACACACACACACACACACACACACACACACACACACACACACACACACACACACACACACACACACACACACACACACACACACACACACACACACACACACACACACACACACACACACACACACACACACACACACACACACACACACACACACACACACACACACACACACACACACACACACACACACACACACACACACACACACACACACACACACACACACACACACACACACACACACACACACACACACACACACACACACACACACACACACACACACACACACACACACACACACACACACACACACACACACACACACACACACACACACACACACACACACACACACACACACACACACACACACACACACACACACACACACACACACACACACACACACACACACACACACACACACACACACACACACACACACACACACACACACACACACACACACACACACACACACACACACACACACACACACACACACACACACACACACACACACACACACACACACACACACACACACACACACACACACACACACACACACACACACACACACACACACACACACACACACACACACACACACACACACACACACACACACACACACACACACACACACACACACACACACACACACACACACACACACACACACACACACACACACACACACACACACGCACACGCACATGGTGATATTTTTTTTCTATTGGAATTGATTCGATCCTTTATCACAAAAAGACAATCTTGGCACGATTCGGCTATATAAGGATCTTTACAGCATCACCATTATCATGGTATTAAGGACTGCACTCCCTCTCTCTCCACAAGTCAAGTCTTATGTAAGCGAAAAGCTGCTCGACACAAAAGTGACCCCCTCTTCTCTGTACTTCATCACTATCTCACCCATCCCCCGTATAACTCTCTCTCCCTTTCTATGTTTTGCTCTCTTTCTCTCTCTATCTCTCTCTCTCTCTAGCTGTGATAATTTTCTCTCACAATTTCATAGTGGCACTTCCTGCGCCCTGCTCCGCAACGAAATGAATTTCAGTTTCTTCTTTTTAGCAGTCGGAAACAACATTTGCAATGCCGGAGGAAAAATGTCGGACGTTTTACCAGTGGGAAGTAAATGCGAGTGAAAAAAAAAAAAAAAAAAGAAAACACGCATCGAATGAGGTCACTTGTGTGCGTGTTGGCGCATTTTCTTCGCAATCTTTCGAAAGCTTCCCATTTTGTAATGCCACAACGGCCTTACAAATCCTCCCCACTCGTGTTTCATTCCCTTGTGCCGCCCGTTTCCGCTTTGTTCGGTACCGAATTCGAACCCAGCTTTTCTTCACCCTTGTGCTCTGCCGTCGAGCTTCGCAGCTCATCCTCAACTTTTTTTTTTTCGGTCTCTTTTTTCCGCCAACTAGTTTTCTTTTAAAAAGGCCTTCCTTTTCGTTCACATCCCATCATTTCTCCGAAGTTCGGTTTCGCGAGCAAAGGTAAATTGGGAAAAAAAAAAAAAAAGGAATGTTCCCGAGCACTGCGTTGTTCACGGGTGATGCTGTGGCGTGCGCGTCCGCCCGCCCGCACCGCCCCTCACCCATTCCCACCTTTGTCGTTTGAGCTAGGAGAGAGAGAGAGAAAAATGATGGAAAGGCCGGGAGGTTGACCAGGTGTAGAGCCCGGTTTGCTACCCTGCACTGGCCGGGGAGAGGGGTCCAAGGGATAAAAGAGAGGGCGGGAGAAGAGGAAGAGATAGGAGTGGGAATTCGGTCACTTAAGTCCCCTTTTGGGCACTACAGTCTTTCATGCAAATTCTTTTCGCTCAGGAAACGTAGAAGGGCTTTCGTCGCCTTCTGGGTAGTCGATGGTGGGGACCGATCACTTAGGGTAGTCTCTAGTGTAAGTGGTGGATTGTCCAATCGGCTGAGCGCGGTGGAAAGCACGCTCCTCTCCGAAGAGTATTCGGGGCGGCGACACAGCACATGCTGTATAGTCCCTTCCGCCCCACAGGCGTCGCATTGGGCGCTTCTGGCCATCCCGATGAGGAAGGAGTAGGCTTTCGTGAAGGTCACTCCCAACCACAGTCTACAAAGTAAAGTCGACTGGGGTCGAGACAACCCATACGGAAGACGGCGCTGAAGAAGGGGATCTTGAATATAGAGAGGGTGATTCGAAAAGTACGGTGCGTTCCATTGCTTCATGGTGATTCTCCGAGCAAAGGAGTGAAGCGACCTCGCGGCATCGGTTCTTGAAAGCGGAAGCAGGATGATGCGTTCGCTCTCGTGGCTTCCCTCATCAGCTCGCTGAGCGCTCGCTATACTGCGAGAGACTTTTCGCTCCCTCCGATGCGCCGTTCCCTCTAGTTAGTGCCGGTTGATGCGAGAGTGTAGCTGCGTCATCTATAAACCCAGCCAATCTCTCTTCCCTTATATACGTCTCCCTTCTCTCCAACCTTGCTTTATCGCGCATGCGCATTGGGTTGCATCGGAGGAGTTTTATACGTGCACGAGACCACCGGATTTCCCTTTTAAAGCTTGGTTTTAAAAGGAAATTTTAATGAAAATAGTGGCATTGGCGGCAGGCAAATGCCGACCCCTGGAGAATCGTACAGTCGTCCTCTGACGTCCATCGACGTGAGGACGCCGCAAATCATCAGAGGAGCGTGAATAATATAGCAGAACGGGCCCAGCAAGGTGCTTTTCTCTGGCTCGTATACCACTCGGCGCTAACGACCGAACGCAGCGTGTCTACAGCTGCGGGAAAAAAAACTAGGGAAGGTGTCACCGGCGATCCTCTATCCCTTATTGTTCTTCCTTTTTTCGTCCTTGTTTTCCCCGTAGTGCCTCGTTTTCCCATTTGGGGAAGTTTCATCTTACCGGGCGCGGTGTATCTATCTAATCCGGTGTCCTGTCGCGGAAAACACTCCGGAACCTGCTTCCACGCTGTGCCAGCGAGTGTCCAGATAAGAAACCGCGCGAGCATCCCTGCCTCGTACGCCCTCTTTGGTCGAGTGAGTGGCCAGATCCCCCCCTTGGGTCTTGTTCTCGAGCACAACCAGGCCATCGATCGTGCACTGTCACGACGTAGCGCCGCGAGAGGCTGCTCTGTTTTCTAAGAGGCGTCGTCCTCGGTTCTTGCCGCGCAATTGGACGGGGTTTGTTCTGGTGTGTGCGTGCTTTCGCGACGACGGCGTAATGTCGCTCTCCGATGGATGAGGTTGCTTGCGATCGTTCTGAATCATGACGCTCTCCCGAGGCCGTCTTTGAGTGCACCGGAGCTGAACAGAAATAAGGTCAAGGACAGAATAGCCTCACTGAGGTTATACAACGGATGTATGGAAAGGTCTCAGGCTTGAAATGACGTTAAATATTTGTGCGTGCGCGATTGCATGAATCCATTCAGCACAGATCTGTAAACAAAAAAATTAGCAGTGGCTTAGCTCGGCTATGCCAGGATACACGTAGCGTGAGCTAAGGTTCAACTGGTTATTCTTAGCTTTTCTGGTTGTCTAGGATTAGCTGATTATCATGCTTACTGCTGTTTCCATGACACACACACAGTATACGCATTATGTGACACGTGTATATTTATCAAGCGGCTCCGGCGCAGCGTCACCAATCGCCCCAGAGCTAAGCTGGTTCCACAGGCGCACGCCGGTGTTGCTGCGACGCACGAGCCATCGGTTGCACACCGGGCCACCCCTCGCATGATAATCAAGGGTACTGGGCCGCCACGTGCGGAACGGAAGTCGGCGATTGACTGATTGATTGATAGTAGGGTTTAACGCGCCGACGCAACGCAGGCGATGAGGCGCGCCGTAGTGGAGGGCTCCGGGTTAATTTTGACCACCTGGGGATCTTTAACGTGCGCCGAAATCTCGTACACACGGGCGCTTTTTCTTTTTACCTCCATCAGAAAAGTGACCGCCACGGCCAGGAATTGAACCCGCGACCTTGTGCTCAGCAGCAGAACACCTTAGCGACTGAGAGTCGGCGAAGACGCCGGGCGCGTGGGGTGTGAGAGACGCCGGGCAGCGAGCAACGTTCTGTGCGCCGTGTGACGTCACTGCGCCTCGCGCATCCGCAGCATGGCTCTCCAGGAGCCATGCGAAACTGCTCAACCTCAGCCAGTGTAATTCACGCTACAAAAAATTTTCAATATTTGCAAATTCCTCGGGCGCTTTAGTTCGTCTACGTGGTTTGAAGGCGAAAGCCCACGATTATCAAACGCCTCTGTATTGCTACATCACGTTTGCGCCCCTTTCTTCGCTTTCGTTTCGTAGTATTTTGGCGCCAATTACGTCGACGGGCAGACTGGCCGTGCGTACTTCACGCTACAGATCCTCCGGGATCATAGCTCTATTCGTTTCACCTGCACCACGTGAAGCAGCTCAGGCGGCGCAGCACTACGCCGTTCGTTTCAATGGTGCAGCTCGCGGCACCTGAACCGCGCCGTTCGATTCACCGGAGGGGCCGACGGGTGCAAGACGAGTTCACGGCTTTACCTGCACTCCCTGCCGAGGCGGTGCAGAAGCACTCGAAAAAAGTGCAGGTCTGGTTCCACCGGTGGCGGAACCCGCTTCGCACCGCTGTGGACTGGTTCAAGAGGTGCAGGCTGAATCGAATGGACCCCATGTCTCTCTGGCTAGTGTTTACCCATTCTACTCACGTACCGTCACGCTCACCTGTCACGCGAAACGCACCCGGATAATCCTGGTTTGGCAGGGGGTCGAGTTCGAGCAGTGCTAATGCACTCTGGCAGCCGGGGCTCGCCTCTCACAGGAACCCGAATGTGATTTAAGTACGGAGCACTTCAGGGTCCCGGCTTGTCATCGCAGCGAACGCGTAACGCGGCGTCACACATCCAAACAAGGGCTTCGAAGAGATCACCGCTTGTTTTGCTCAAGATCGAACCGGGGTGCCTCGCGTTAGCAAGCCGATGCCAATCCTATTACGCCACACAGCATACGTTTTTCAGATTAAAAGCGTTTGGGGTGGTCTTTGTGCTGCGCCGTTGCCACAGAGGCTGCCGTTGCCAGGCCGCTAATAATACAGAGTAATATAAAATAAGGAAGAAGTCATCTTTAAAGGCTTTTTCGGGGGCTGCGGCGCCCTCCCGTGACCACTTGCGGTATCAACGTCAGGCTGGTACTGAAACTAGTCGAGAATGGGCGTTACAGCCCCTCTAGCGAACCGCTTCTCCGCACTTGGCAGCTTTCACGCTTAATGGAATTGCTTTAAGTTTGACTGCGCAGTCCTTTGGCGCCCGTTCCTGGGCTGAGCGGCGTCTCCGTCGTGGTTGTAACCGGGAGAACGATGGAAAGACCGAAGAGTGAAAGAAACCAAAGGAGGAGGCTGTCACGAAATTGGGAGGGGAGTGCAGTTCGCCGTGGCGGCGCGAGACGCTTCTTCGAAAGTGTGCAGGGGGGGGGGGGGGGGGGGGGGCAGTATGCTGTGCCAGCACGAGGCGCTGGACTGCGCGACACTTGGCGAAAACGCTAGGGGAAGCGTGCGCGTGACGATGATGTGCGTTCTCTTCCTGAGACGCACTTCGCGCCGCCGACGCAGAGGCTCTCCATCGCTGCCGTCGAGAGAACCCACGAGTGAGTGCTGCCTCAGGGCACTGCGGCATTCAGGAGTGAGTGCTGAACAACGAATGAGGGAAACGGTCGTATGCTTCGCCAGCCGCTGCAGCTGTACGAGCTGCCCGAGCAAAGGTTGTGTACTTATCGCGAGCAAACAAATTGCAAAAGCACAAAAATCGACAACAACCCACCCACTAGTAAAAGCAAAAAAAAAAAAAAAAGAAGACATTCGCAAGCCGAGTGAACATGTCGACGAGCGGCCCATGGTGAACCGAGAGTGAGTGCTGAATAATGAGCGAGGCAAGGGGTGCTTGTGCTTCGTCAGCCGCTGCAAATAAATGTTTTCTGTAACCACACATATATGTCTGCCTGAAATCCTTTGCGCCAACATAATTTGCACAATCAAAACAGCTAAACACTGCGCCCGAATTTCGCATTAGGGAGTATCGTAATCACCAGCCATTTTTTTAATTTATTTTCTATTTACAGAGGCGGCTATTTGGTACCACTCGTGTTGACGCCGACGACGGTCGCTTTTCGCGTTTGATAAGACATTTAAGGCCTTTGCCTTAATAACTACGCCACTAATATTCCTGGATTGTAGGCGGCATATCTCCGAGCACGCGGTTGCGAGCGGGGTTTTCTCAACAGCTCTCATGGCATGATGTTCAGGCTCAGGCCTAGATTTCGGTTCTCCTACTTGTGTTCCCATTTTTTTATGCGCTATGTATTTTTTCAGAACGTACCAACTATCTCCAAGTTTTCCAAGCACTCCAAGAAAACATTTCACTGGAAACCGTCAAAGCTGCCTTATTAAGAGTGCTTGTAATATGTGTGGTGACAAACACGGAGAGCGCAGAGGAGGCGTAGTACAGGCCGTATACGATTAATAAAAAAAGATCCACGTTTTAATAAAAATAAAGGAAGCTGACACCAACGCGTAAGACTTGAAGGTAGCGAAGCTGTACGCAACCTTCACGACCATCACGAAGGTTTAAGTCCGCGATTGCTGCCCATTTGCTTCTTCTTCGCTGCCGCAACGACCATTAAGCAGCGACCGGACGGGATGGAAGCAGAAAGGGTTAACCCGAGTACGCTGAAGCCCGCCGCGAGCGGCTCTCCCCGCTAAGAAGGCGTCCGGCCAACGTCGCCCCAAGATCCCGCCTAAGAGGGTGGGATGATAGGGGTTACTGCAGGAGACCCATTAAAGTTGCTCTCTCTCTCTCTCTCTCTCTCTCTCTCTCTCTCTCTCTCTCTCTCTCTCTCTCTCTCTCTCTCTCTCTCTCTCTCTCTCTCTCTCTCTCTCTCTCTCCATCATTGTTGCTCTAACTGTGAGCTTTCTCCATTTTTTTTAAGTGATAATCATTGGATACCACCTTCGAGGGGCGTACGCTTCGACGTGTCTTTCTCGTTCCGAGCAAGTGTTGCCACGATTAAGGCGAATGCTGAAGTTTTCTTGTTGTTGTAGTTGTAGTTGTTGTTGCCTATCTTGGCCAATCTTGGCCAGTCTCCCTAAGTGGGTATGCTTGGTTCGCAAACGCGCACGGGGACGCTGGGTGGTCGTCGCGAGGCACGCACACACGATCGCTCGGCATTTTCTTGGTTTTGTTAACTGCCGGGCGGTCGCTGCGAGGCCCGCTATCACGTGCGCGTTCTCGGCAATTTCTTCGTATTTTTAACTGCGAGCACGAAAAATTACAACTTGCTAAACAGCTTCGCTGTTAGAATACAAACAAGCTAAGGCTAGGGAATTCGAAGTAAAAGCAAATGTAAATCGGTTCCGGCCCATATTCCGAGGTTTCTCTCCAGAGCAAGACCAACGCAGCGCCACTGAATTAATGGACGTGAGTGGGGAGCCGTACCGACAAGTGAAACAGTGACATCGAAACAGATGAACCAGTAAAATTTCACCGTAAGAAATGCAGATGAACATGCACTTGCTACCCAATCCTTGCCAAATGAGTAAAGACACGTCCTTCAAAACCAGCGGGCGGGAAAATCATCTTCGGCGGAATCGAGACCCCACACATAAAATGAAACACATTCAAAGTATATTTTCACGTTCTTTACAGCTTGCCCCGTAAGTAGCCGAAGCAACTGCGCGAATCGAGCTGTTGTTCAAGAGCGGGGCGTCGTATAACGGATACGCAAACGGGGGTGATCGGGCGTCACGGGGTTGTCGCAATAGACAATAGAGCTTTAGCATAGTCGGTACCGTCCGCTAACGCTGGCGGGTAGCAGGGCCCTACTGGGCAGGTGCACATTCGTTCCCGTAGGGTGGATTAGTTCCGTGGGCCGGCCTTCGCCATGCCCGCCCATTCTCTCCGCTTAGGGGCGACTGCGCGCCCTCCCCGCGCGCGCATGCGCAGTCGGGTCCCGGTAACCCGCGGCCGTAGCATGAGCGTCCGGCAGCCGCTGTGCTAAAACTCTCTAATAAAAGTCGGGCGGCGGCTGCTGCTCGAGTGGTGTATATTGGCGCCGCTATGACAGGCGGGCTTCCGCGAGCCGTTAAGAGGCCCAAAATGAAGCGGCCGGTATATGGCGCGGTATGCAGGGCTGAGTGCGCGCCGCGACTGCTCTTCAGGTAATGGAGCTCGATCAGGAGGACCTTCGGTGCAGTTGCGACTCGGGAGGGCGGGGAAGCACTCTCGTGGAAACGCCTTTATTTAACCTTCGCGAAATCAGCGAAACCACCCGCATTGTAGGAGCCATCGAGAATGAAACTAAGTGCTCGTAGGTTTCTTAGAACTCCCCAAAACGAGCAGCTTACACCTCCACAGTTGTCCTGAGACCCGCCACGGTGACTAAGTGGCGAACGCGTTGTGCTGCTGAGCCCGAGGACGCGGGTTTGATCCCGGCCGCGGTGGCTGCCTTTCTGATGGAGGCAGAAAGCGAAAACGCCGTGCGTCGACATATCGGCGCACTTTATACATCCCCGTGCGGTTGAAATTACTCCGGAATCCTCCACTACAGCGCGCTTCATAGGCCAGGCGTAGTTTTGGCGCTTTAAACACCACAATCAATCAATCAATCAATCAATCAATCAATCAATCAATCAATCAATCAATCAATCAATCAATCAATCAATCAATCAATCAATCAATCAGTTTCCTTGGGGGGGGGGGCTTCAAAATTGAGACGTTGAGCATAAGGACATTGGGTGTATCGACCAGCCGTCGTTTCAGAATCTTTTCCCAAGAAACAAAGACGTGTGTTCTAAAAGGCTCGCGTTTATTTCTTACGCAGAAAAAGTTCCGGTGGTTGCAAAAGTACTTCCCATTAGAAGGTGACGACAGACGCCACAAGTATATCTGCAGCTCTGATTGTGCGTGGCAGTCTCCTCATTTCTTCAAGGGCCGCGATCTCTTCCAATATTCCTGTCGTCTCGACAACACACACCCTTTACTGGCGTCGCGTTTCTAAGCACTGCCAACGCAGTGAAGGTGCGGTTAGCGCTCACGCGCCCATAGTCTGCCTCCTAATTGACACTTTCCAACGGCGTTTCCCCAAGTTGATTACAGTGTTTCGATCATCTGGACGCACGTTCTCGCAATTGCCGTGCCACAAAGCGCGGTTGTAATGATATCGATCTGCAGTGACGGGGAAATGTGGGCGGCTGTTTCCGAGCAAATCATGTCCGACAATAGATTTAGTAGAACCGCCCCAACGCAATCTTTCGGGAGCGCATTTATCGTATGCAACTTGTCCGTATTGTTCCGCAGATGTAGCAGGATAGCGTTACGCGGCTTATTGAATAATTTCCCTCGCGCACTAGGCGTCCGCAGATGCCGTGGTCTGCAGCAATAATGTTCGGGCGTCCGCTAAAACGACGCCATTATCGCCAACCGGAAATGACGAGAAGAGAGCGTCCGCTCGCAGCTGGAATAGGATGCAGCGATAAATGGAGTTTGAAAAGGAGGAAGCGTACCAAAAGGCCCGCCGAACACGATGGTACAGCGGAAAAGAAACACAACATATAGCTTAGATAACCTAACCCTCAAACTCGGAAACAAGACTAAAAGAAAACTCAAGTGAACCAGGAGAACCTTAAAAAGAATCGCGTTACATAGCACACTTGGATGGAGGAAGAGCGCAGCAGAGAACGAGCCAGCTGGAGAGGAGGACCCTTTAGATAAAATTAAGGGAAAGAAGAGGAGTTGGACAGGATATGCGCCGCTAAGGAGGGGAAAACGGCTCAAGTAACAGCGTGGCTTCTATGGAATGGAAGGTGAAACGTGAGGAGTGCCACAACAAGGGGGATACGCGAGCTCGTTTATATAACGTTTCCTGACTGAACGCGGTAATTGCGCACTTGGACGTACGACTCGTGTTCCGCGCACCACATGTTGTACACGTGTGGAGGCTGTTTTTGTGCGGACAGACATTGCAAGTTACATCCACGGTACGATATCTCGTTTTCGAATACGAGCAGCTTCGTTATTCTTTTGCTTCCTCCGCCATCATCGCTTTCTTGCTAACGCGAAAGTGTTTTATTCCGGGAGACGCGAAGATTTCGCTGACGTCCTATCCGTCACGGAAATGACGCCAGTACAACGAAGCACGCGGCCTGTAAAGGGTGCACACCTGCACACAGGGTCTTCTTGCGGGGAAGCAACCTTTAGTACTAAAGAGTACTAGTACACTTAGGGCAGGCACTTTAGTACTAAAGTGGCTGCCCTAAGCAGCGCTAGTATTAAACCAAAAGTGTAAAACATGATTATATTAGTCCTTTTTGGTAAGATGACATGTCATCACCCCGCTTCAAAGGGGAGACCAATAGCAATCATCATCATCATCATCAGTACGTACGTTATACTTAGGGTTGTTCGTTTTCGGGTTTTATATTTTAACATGAAAGTGTTTTATGCCGGGACACATCAAGATTTCACTGACGCTATATCCGTCACGGAAATGACGCCAATATACCTTTGCCGAAGCGGCCCGCCAGCAGGACCTTGCTCTCCAAGCACACCCACAAGACAGCAGCCTACCCGCAAATCATGCTCTGCTGCAGATTTCGCTGCACATTTCACTTTCGTGTTTCACCGATTCCTATGACAGAGGAATCAATCACAGTTTTATACGTATACCCCAGCCACGAGCTCTTCGTGTTACTTGTTCGCACTATTCGTCCCGCTGCGATTGCTCGTCGCAAGACTGCGCACCTTTTTTTTCTTTGTATCAATCTTTAGTGTGGTCCCTTCAGCGTTAAAAAACAGTTTATGCAACATTTATTTTAAATTACAGTTTCATGGGAGGCACGTTTTGATAAATTTGCGAACGAACTGTGTAGTAGAAATCGCGTTTGTATTTTCCCGGGTTGTTATTCTACGAACAGCGGGAGCAACTTTCTGCGCTTCGTTGTTTCGGTAGCTGTGGCATGTCGGCAAAAATTTTCGCGTCGCTCACGCGTCGATATGTCAGCAGAATTAGTATCACTAGTTGACGCTAAGCAGAACCACCGAGCGGAACCGTAGAGTGGATGAAAAACAGCGCAGAAACGTGAACCAGCACCATGACGAACCACAATCAGCTTGCCCAATTAGCGGTCCTCCTGCACAGACTGGAAAGCGAGCGTAGAGAGAACTGCCGTAGAGAGGGAAAGTGCGCGTAGAGAGAGACGACGAGTCGAAGCGCGACGCGCCACCTGCCTCTTCACCGTCTCGCCGAGTCCCGCGGCTCCCGCCGCCGTTCTCACGCGATGCAACACGGAGTGTGCAGCCAGTACTGCAGGGCGGCAAAATCGGAAGCGGGAGAAAGACGTTCGCATCAGGACGAGCTTCAAGTTTGCGAGGGAAAGGGACCAGGTGCTCACGCATTCTTAAGGACGTACCAATAGATATTCAACGAATTTCTTGCCCATATTTTGGCGGCATATCGCTGTCGGATAGCGCGCTACGTTAGAGATGTTAAGCTGCAGGGCCCGTCATAAAAAAATATGCGGGCATCGCTTCTCGCACTAACGTAAATTTAAATCGATGGTTCACCCAAAATACGTTTACACGCATTAACGAGTTATTTTTTTTTCACAAACAGGACCGCTTTCATACGAATAAATGGGGCTTGCTCGGGCAACCAGAATCTTAGAACGGGCCGGGGCTTGCAACAGGATAATATTTAGACGCTTTTCTGCACATAAGCGATTCACTGTCCGGAAAGTACTCCGCCGTGGCCCGCTTGAAAATGTAGTCAGACACGGAAGGAGCCATAAACAGGCCTCGGTTTGACGGCTGTGTCGGTCGCTGAGCCCAACGCGACAGCGGCACAGTGTGCTCCCGCTATCGCCATATCAATAGCGACTGCCTTCAAACATTGTTATCCGTCAATGCCAGAAGAACGAGGAAGTAAGGAAGGCAAACACGTGAAGCAAGGGAGGCTAGAAGAGGGAAAGAACTAGGAGGAACAACTCGCTGATTTCCCCAGGGTGGGTCAGATCGGGGGCGGCCAAGGTGGAGTGTCGCCCCAGCCGATGGGGCTGTGAGGGCCTCAAGTAACCTCGAACACGGCCCAGCTGCCACGATGACCTTTCTTTGTGCACGGACAAAGCCACGTACAATAGGCGCGGACTCATGTGGGTGCAAGGCTGTAGACGTTCGAGTCACGCCCCGGAGGTTGCAAAGAAGGTCCCCTTCTCCCCGTATAGTCAGAGTGGCGCTGGCTACCACCCTTAAGCGCCAGATGCAGTTGTAAATATAAATACCCCAGAAAGTGAAGGATAACACAACCGCCCAGATAGCCGAATTGGTAAGGCATTCGAGATCTAATCGAAAGGCGTGGGTTCGGTCCCCACTCTGGGCGCGTGTTTTTCTTTCTTTCTTTCCTTGTTACGTAAGTTTAAAAATGTTAACCTCACTAACCATCGTAAAAAAATAGCCTAATCATTCCCATATGCCTCCTTAGGCGTTGAAGATTGCCGACCTATCTTTCTGTATTCTGTATTTTCCTCAACGAGCCCCTCATTTACTAACTATATATATATATATATATATATATATATATATATATATATATATATATATATATATATATATATATATATATATATATATATATATATATTCTGGCGCACTCTCTCTGCAATTTTCTATATCTTCTTAGGTTTATTGAGACATCGCACTAAAACATAATATGCGGGTTCTTCTGGCATACTCCAGAATACGAAACTGTGTGCTATACTTTCTTTCGGTCAGCATCATGTTACGCCAGCAGAATCATTATAGGAGAGAGAGTGTGTTGTTGAAACGTGGGCGGGCTTATATATCCGTGCAAAGGCACGCGGCAATCACTCCTTCCGAGCAACACTTTTCAAAGGCTACGCGTGGTCTATTACCAAATGTCACTTAGGCTAACGTCCTCGAGAAACCGTATGATTGAGCTCCAAGTATCTCGCAAAAGAATCCAATGAACGTTCGGATATATGGCGTCCTAAATTGAGGCACACGAGGCGGTTCTCCTTTTCGGCCCTTCAAACCTTCAAACAAAGCTGAGTGCTTCGGTGCATCATTTGTGACATCCATGATAAAGAGTCGGACATCATCCGGAGCGACACAGGCGGAAAGGTTAAGTTAATAGAGCTGCACAGGTGTTCCTGACGAATTCATCCGTATGCGGAACAACAAATACGCCTCTTTTCTCTTCAGTTCTCTTGTCCCACAAGGTTGGTAACGTGGGCGCCACAGTGGCCTAAAATGATCGATAATGATCGGCCTTGAAATGTATCTCTAATCCGGCACTACGTCTATAAATGTGTGGATGACAGCGTCCTCTAGAAAACGCTACGCAGGGCGGCCCTAACCAAATTAATGTACGCTTAGTCATAGTATGAATTCGCTACCTCCAGCAGCTCCAGCTCGATATGAAGTACTGTGCAGCGCTACAAAAAATAGCCCGAAAAGACTCAGCTGAGCTTTTAGTTGTAATAAGAAACGCTTATAAAGAGACAAGCATTTGTCTACGTCAGGAACAATGAACCGAAACATCCACTAATCATCGATTTGTGTGCATTTTATATGTTTGGTTACATCGTTCATGCCCCAACCAGACTGCTCCCGACCTTCTGCGTGAAAGGAACCGCCTCCGCCGTTTACATTTGACGCATTTCATCCGTACCATTGATCAATGAGGGGCGAACGAGAGCAGTAATGTTCGCCGAGACCGTTTCCTTTGTCGTAGATTTTCGAGGCACATCAGCCTTCTTGGAGTTCGATTCTCAGCGTCTGTATTTTGCCGTATACCGATCCGAAGCACGCCACACGTGTGCTCTATCTCGCGTTTCACGACACTTGTAGGTTTCTCTCCGACTTCGGAACGTGAGACACGTGTTCAACCCCGACCAGCATGGGTAAATAGGTTGTGTTATTTTTCCCGATACACGCGTGTCCGCCTACGCGCTGTAAGATTTTGAGTCCCCGCCGCCAAGGAGAAAAACACTTCAAGTTTGCTCCTGGACTTCCATGGCGTTTTCCGTGGTTGTGAACCTCGGATGATGGGATCGGGGCCTCGTATTCTGTCCAGGTATTTCATTTTCAACGGCTGCTCGGTGCTGCTTCAGTATTTGCTTCTTGATGACTCTGAGGCTTTGCGAGACGCGACGTGGAGGTACGGACACACTCAGGGGACTCCCATTGACGGCTTCTCAATGCCGGTTGCACTCTGTGCATTCCAAGAGCCAGACCACTCTCATGCGTTTTTGTAGGCTCCTCTTTTACAGGGTGCATGGAACCTTCGACGATGGCGTTGCCCTCCGCGATATCGGAGTCTTAAGCTCGCGTGCTCGAAGCTCAATTCCTACGTATACGTGTGAAAAAAGCAAAACCACGGAATATCCCCAACTGAAGCCCATTTTCCCCGAAAACGCTTTCACGTATGTCGTGTCTGGCGAAAATATACTTGAAAGGTTTCAAGGTGCCGTCGGATGATCTCTGTATTCCGCAACTTTGTCGACGACGCTCCCTTCACTGACCTCCCGCAGTAGCCATCAAAGCGATGCCACGCTCCCTTGCCACCATCGCTCACGTTTAGATAGTGGCGTCTGCGATGACGCATGACGCAGAGCTCATGCGTCGTACCTTGCTGATCGCTCAGAGGCGTTGCCCGAGTGTATACAGCGGCTGAGTAGTTCATCCATCTCTTTGTCGCACTGTCGAACGCCGTCGCACTCAATTGAAAACAGTTCGTAGCGAGCAAAGCAAAGACGCGGGAGAATTTTGTATATGGTTTTTTCTGACCAACACACAGGTTCTTGGAACGCCATGTCCACTTTAACTGTGGACTCTTAGTTGTGTATATCCAGTCAAAAACAGGTTCGGAGAATTGCACCATTGTAAAGGAGTTGAAACCGGGGGTGTTGCGTCGGTGCACACAGCGGAAATGTGAGTTTTTATGAAGAAAGTCCACCACCCGCTCCCAACCATATAAAATATAAACAATCGTCTTGTAGACCATATATGCAATACTCTTTCTTCTTTAAAAAAAAAACTAACGCCCCTTCGTGGAACAACTACGATTGCGGAAACGCTCAGCTGAGGGATTCGTTCGCTTTCGTTGGGGTTGTAGGGGTTCACGGAGTTTTTGGTGACGGGACGGTCGCCATCAGAGAGACCAAGAAAGCTTCGCTTTAAACCGAAACTGCTTCGACCCGGTGCCTATTCATCGCCAGCCTTACTTAGGCCACCAGAAAAGCAATGCTTTAAAACGTATAATGAGTATGTGTATTCAACCAAATGCAAAAACGTTTTTTTCTTCAAGCTTCATACTTCCACACTCCCAGTTAAGATATGGCTTCGCGAAAACGGAATGTCTATTCCTTGGTCGGACAATTGTCGCCTATGCAATCAACCCGAGACAAATGATCATTGTTTTGTGTTGCGCCAGGAGGCTGTGTCCTTCTGGGACGTTTTGCAGAGGACACTTAAAAAGGACATTGACATCACCCCGTACACCATTTGCTTCTCGCCATTTGAAGATGTTAGTCGGGCGCCATATGACGTTTTCGTTCTCCTGGGATTGTTTAGCTTGTGGAAGTACCGCATGACTGATCAGCATGCGGAACCCGCTAGGCCGACCAAGCGCATTTTTCGGGAACAAGCGGCGTTGGTGCGGAGCGTTTATGCGGCGCAGAGGGATCCTCCAGAGTGGCTGCCTCGTTTGGATGCGTGCGTTTGCTTGCCTGAGTTTTAAAATGGTGCCGATCTTTGTTAGACTGATTACCTTACCCTCTGCTGTCTGTTAGTGTTTATCATCATCATCATCATCATCATCATCATCATCACCACCACCAGTTTATCTACGCCCACTGCAGGGCAAAGGCCTCTCCCATTAATCTCCAATTATCCCGGTTCTGTGCTAACTGTGACCAATTTATCCCCGCAAACTTCGTGATCTCATCTGCCCATCGAACTTCCTGCCGCTCCCTGCAACGCTTGCCTTCTCTAGGGATCCACTCTGTTACCCTTAATGACTAACGGTTATCTTGCCTTCGCATTACACGCCCTGCCCACGTCCATTTCTCCTTCTTAATTTCAACTAATATGTCCTTAACCCGCGTTTGTTCCCTGACCCACTCGGCTCTCTTCTTGTCCCTTAATGTTACACCTATAATCTTCCTTTGCATTTCTCGCTGAGTCGTCCTCAATTTAAGTTTAACCCTCTTATATTGTGTGTTAATTGCATTGTATGAGTTTTTCTCAATCTTTTCTAAGATTTTCGTGAATTAAAGAAAAGAAGTGACAGAATGGCGCAATCGGATAAACTTCGGCTTCATAACGCGAGAAGCCGAGGTTCCATTCCAACGCGGGAAGCGTTTCATTTTCTTTTGGGCGCTTGATGTGCCTTCACTGATCATCATCATGGTTTTGTGAAATGAATTGCGTAAAGTTGGCTTTCTTGCAGGAGGTATTGTGGCGGTATGGTCGCTTTCAGTGAGCAATATTGAAAACAATATTGAACAACTCATTCAAACAGCGCCGAGAATAATATAAGGAGGTGTAGCCGTGTACGCAAAGGACTTATGCGGTGCGAATTTGAACGGACGCATCGCCCACGATGTTACAATCCGTTTAGTAGACACGATGTTTTTGTTTTTGTTTGTTTTTTCTAGCCTTTAGAGACACCTGCTAAAATGAAATAACAGTACGGCTGGAGTGGTTGGTGCACAACCTTCCGAGCGTGGAGACAGAACACGCCACACCATAGCATAACTTGCCTTGGAAGTCATTTGTAAGTTAATTCTTATCCACATTTTGGTTTAATCAAGAACATACTTCCTCCAAAGCAAGGCCTTTAGGAGATTCTAAACGTGTTATCTATTGCCTACATCATAAATTTTACCGTTATAGTGAATATCTAGTTGAGGGTTCGTAGTTCGTACATTTTTCCTACCTCCTAAGCTCTTCCCGCTGTATAGCGATCAGGCTAAACTGTCACGGCACTCTGAACCTATTTTTCGTAGGAAGAATATGCTATCGTTCATTATAAAACAGGTAAACATTGGTAACACTGCTTAAGACGAATATCGCTGCCCTTATATTGTTCGCCGATGCTTCGTAAACACAATGCCAAGCAGTAACAAAAGAAATGTGCTTGGAACTCTGGAATAGGCCCGAAATTGAAAGAAACACAGTTTGTCTAGCAACCTCCCCGTACTTGAGCCACTTATCTCTATTGTCGTCTTTGAAATTCCCTGCATTCTTTTTTCTTATCACATGCACAGCAAGGCACCTCCCAACTTATGCCGCTATGCCCTTGGGAGGTTCACTAAAGAGCTTGCTTTTCTGCCGAATCAACACAGGCAAGGGGGGGGTGTTGTTATGGTGGCAGCGAAGATAGTAACATACCGAAGTCGAACCAAAAATCATACAAATAAATTTTGTGTTTGGGCTCGTTACAGGCGCTGAAGAAGCCTTGTCGCGCAAAAACGAATTCAGTGCATGTTTCCTTTTCTTCTCTCGCTTAAGCGCATTGACTCGATCGATTCCCTTCCGCCGATGTTTATTTCATTAGGGTTCAACCATCTCTCGGCCTTGTTCGCACGATAAAAGCGTGAGGACCAAAGTAACGTAACAAGTGGCTCCAATAAATTGGAAGCTGTGGCAATACCATGAATGGTCAACTATCTTTTTTTTTTTTTCGTGTGTTCCAGCGTACGTAGATGCATGAAGAGACCGAGGAAACAAAAGCCTCACTGGGACCCTCCAGTCAGTGTCGGCTGTTTTTTCACTTACCATAAGACGTTTTTCGTCATCATTTCATGTGTAAATAGAAATTTCGAATGTTTGGAAGACAGAAAGAGGAGAAAAACGCGCTCCCGAAGTGGGAACCGAACCACAAACCCTCGGATTACGCGTCTTATGCATTGCCAATGCGGCTACTGAGGTGGTGTAACGCACTTTGTTACACCGCTTTAAGACAAGAATGCGTTTCCTAAAGACAACGGGTTCATTTGAGGAGGGGATTGACAAGAAGACAAATAAAAAAATGAAGGAAGCTCACACTAATGCGTAAGACTTGAACGTAGCAAAGCTGCACGCAACTTTCACGATCATTTTGACGGTTTAGGTCCACGATTGCAGCCGATTTGCTTCTTTTCGCTGCCGCAGCTACTTTTACTCCATCGTTGTTGCTATAAATGTGAGCTTCCTTAATTTTGGGAGTGATAATCATTGGACATCACCATGGAGGGGCGTACGCTATGACGCGTATTACTCATTCTGAGCAAAAGTTACCACGATTACGGCAAACGCTGGAGTCTTTCATGTTCTGCAGCAAGTGTTGCCACGATTACGGCGAACGCTGGAGCTTTTTTTTTTTTTTTTTTTGATGACGTTTAATTGCTGTTCTGCATCGCGTGAACTGACGTGTCACGTGGGTGCTCTGTGCAGCGAAGCGTTTGGAAATACGCCGCCAGGGACGCTTGGCGGTCGCCGTGAGGCACGCACACACGAGCGCTCGGCATTTTATTGGTTTTTTTAACTGTCGGACGGTTTCTGCAATCTTGGCCAACCTCAATAACTGGGTATACTTGGCTTGACAAACATGCGCATGGGACGCTGCAGGTGGTGGTCACGAGGCACGCACAAACGAGTGCTCGACATTTTCTCGGTTTCGTTAACTGCCGGGCGGTCGACCCGAGGCCGGCGCTCACATGCGTGCGTTTGGCAGTTTCTTGGTATTTTAACTGCGGACCCGAAAAATTACGGTTTGCTAAACAGCTTCGCTGTTAAAATGCCTGCGAAATGCCAGCCCCCCCACTCAACTCCGACGCAGCACTGCTGACATGAACCTAACAATAGAAATATTACGGAATTACGAAAGGTAGAGCATCAACTTATGAATAAATACTTAGAGATGAGTATTTATCACTGTGACAGCATGTGCGAAGTAAGAGTTACTTTAAAGACCTGAATTGAGAAACTCCCCTCAGCAGATGCAATTTCAAGTGATGTGCATTTAAAAAGACCCTGCAACAACTTTTTTTCGAAATAGTAAATGATTTAAAAAAAGTAAATGATTTCGTAAATGATCGCTCGAAATCGAAAATGGGTTCGAGATATCTTAAGGTGGCACATAAATACCAGTTATGAGACAGTGCCTGCAATACAGAAGAAAAAAATACGCGCAAATTACGGCCCACAAGGCATGCTACCAAATTACAAAGTTTTTAAAGGGACCCTGCAACTCTTCTTTCTACTTTTTTTCGAAATCTGAAATGCGTGCACATGGTTGTTAACCAACGTGTCCACTACTTAGATTAGGGGTCGCAAAGTATCTAGTTAACTTAGAAACTCAATTGCTCAAAGGATTTTTCTCTTTCCCGGTTTTGGCGTTGTTCGACCGCTGGAATTACGTCATTGCAGCGGTGTAGCGGCTATTGGCGAGCTTTCCTTCAGTTGCAGCAATTGGCTTATTCGATTGCAACTATAAAAAGAAAGCCACAAAAGCAAAGCCGAAAAGGAAGGCGTACCTGCTGCGACGACCAAATCACTCAGTGCCGCTCCGCGCTGGCGATAACTACAGATGGTATTCACTGAAAAGTTAAGCTGTCAATTTCATCGATGTGCAACACTGGAAACGACCACATACATGGCTGAAGAGCCTCGGACATGGCGCGGCTTGTGCCACTGCGCCCACAAGCCCACGAAAAAAAACAAAAAACAAAAACACCGGCGTGCGTCGCCCGCTCCGTTTCTACCAGACTCTCAGCGGTGGTGTCAACAGAGATGTTATTAATCGAACTCAGATTGTAGTCAAGACATTCCTTTGCGTTCGGCGGGGTAGAGCACACATCACGTGCTCAGCACGGGCAAGTACCGCCATCCCGCGGAGCCCGACGTAACCAGTGACGACGCACTCACATGGTTGCCTGCATGCGCGCCTCCTCAGCGAATACAACCTGTAGCTTTTGCACTGCTCCAGGCGCGAAGAAAGAGTGAAAGCGTTCATCGGAAGTGTTGCAGGGTCTCTCTAAAGGGACCCTACAACATTTTCGATGAACGCTTTCACTCCTTCTTTCGCGTCTGGAGCAGTGCAAAAGCTACAGTTTTCGCCAGCACGCAGCGGCATTGCGTGATTTGCTCGTCGCAGCAGATACGCCTTCCGTTTCTGGTTTGCTTTTGTGGTTTTCTTTCTAAATTGGCTATCAAATGCGTTCACTGCCGCAACTGAAGAAAAGCCGGCTAAAAGCTGCTACATTACTGAAATGACGTCATTCGAGCTGTCGAAGGACGCCAAGACCGGGAAAGAGAGAAAAAAATTTGAGCAAGTTTCAAATTTATCTGATGGGCATAGAGTCGTAATTTTTGGCTGAAATTCTTCGCGTCCCCCATTTGATGTGTTGGTTGACTATCTTGTGCACGTATTTAATATTTGGAAAAAGCTTGAAAAAAAAGTGTTGTAGTGTCTCCTTAAAAACTTTGGGATGTGGTAGGATGGTTTGTGTGCCGTAATTAGTGCGTATTTTTTTTCCGTATTCTAGGCACTGTCACATAACTGGTATTTATACGCCATCTTAAAATACCTCAGTAAAAAATTGTGGATCAGTCCTAATTCGATTGTACATTACCAAACAAACCTAATTGTTCATTGCGTCGTGGAAGCTTGGTATTTTGAGTGTGTTAATTTAGAAATGGATCAGCGTAACTTCAAAATAATGCATTTTCTGAAATTCTCCAGACTTAATTCGCAGTATATATGTGATCTCCGCGCATGCTCTTTTCCAGTTGTTTCCCAGTTGAGAAGGCGGCAATGCAGGCGTGAACGTAGCAGTACACGATACCGTTGCTTTTTTTACCAGGCAGGTAATAAATGTCGAAATTTACACATAATTTCTGCGGATCGCGAAAGTTTCGTCCGGACTTTGTCGAAGTATTCACACCAGTTTAAATTATCTCAAATTACGACTTCCAGAAAAGTATGCGATGTCGCACGTTCAATAACTTCGCCACAAAATCCAATTCAGGGATCTTGCTTTATAAGTTTATTTTTGGGTCGAAAAATATATAGATCGTCCTCAAAGTGTTTAGCTCAAGTAGGTTTAATATAAGCCACGCAGGCAAATTTTCGAGTGGCGCATAAGTTTGCATTTCGAGTACACTTACGTTACTTTTATGGAAAAATGCGTCCACGTCATCCTCCAATGTAATGACCTCAGGTTTGGCGCGTAGATTTACACTGTCGTTTGTGTAAAGTGAACTTACGGAATGCCGTATGCATATGCTATGTGAATTATGTTTGGTGTTGTGTGTCAACAAATGTGCGCCGAAAGTCGGAAGAAGGGGGGGTGGGGGGGTCACCCTAATTGCATAGATGAGTAACGTTTGCATTAACACAGTGTATACAACGAAATTAAACGCTTTTTGAAATCTTAAAAAGGCCCACAGTGTATATAATTTATCTTCAATATTCAACTACTTCATTCTTAATGTTTAGCAGCGCTAGTTTCGTAGATTTTTGCTTTTCAAACCTAAACTCTTTTTCAGCTATTATAATATTTTGCTTACAGGAAACTAAGATCTGTGCGTTAATCACTTCATCAATAAATTCTGAAAAATGCTGGTCGAACAGAGATCAGTCTGCAATTATTTAGGTCGTTGCGATCACGTCCCTCATGACTGATACCTTGGAAACTATCAATTTGTCGGTAAATTTTCCAGCGCTTAAAATTAGCGCACAAAAATATGTAAGAGAGGTTGGCTAATGCGATCGGTCTTATAATCCGTGTTTTTATGTCATGATCTCCACTAGAAGAATTATTGTCGACGATTTTCAAATACGAACTGGGCATCGAAAAAAAATAATTTTTAATGCCACGAGCAACCCTTATGCTTTTATTTTCTGGTATCATAAAAAATTGCAGCAATTTTACGCTTCTAGTAATTGGTGCGTGCCCATGTAATATCGGCGCCGAATCGTTCCTGATCGTTTTGAATTAATTAAAATAGCAAGGATCTCTCGCTTTTTTTCAAATGCGGCGAGTAACTTATCGCGAGGGTTTATTCTTTTCAAAAGTTCATGGTCGATGATACGTTTTAGGCAATTTCAATTCCTATAAAACCCTTTCAAAGGGCCAGCCTTATTACCAAGTCAGTTCATTCGCCTGCAACCAGATCAATTACCTCAACAGGACCCCCACATTAACAAGTACGTACGACTCCAGTTTTTTTCTTTGGTGAATTACTAGAAATGTGTAATTGTGTCTTACGGATAATCCTCTGAATTAAGGTAGCAGGTGGTCGTTTAGACGGGGTAAGAAAAATTGTAATTGTGTCTTGATTGATAACCGGTATATTAAATTAAAGGAGAAAGTGCAGCTTGGTCTTCTTATGGTAAAAAATATTCGGAAGGGATCACTTATGGTGCATATCACTGCGCCAGGTGTAGGTCAATTTTTGGACAGTTAGTAAATTACAAGTACAGCACCCTCCTGGTAAAGTTGTCCGTCTTTTTGGTACATGTATCACGTTTTTATAGCCGAAGGAAAGACGTCTATAAATATTTGCCAACGTTAGTCTATTCCTGTTAAAATCACCACTAATTATAACTGGATAAAAAAATTGTGCGCCATACTCCAGCGTGTTTTTTTTTTTTTTTTGTAAATTGAACGATAAATTCACTTTTCTCAGAGCGGCAGTTATTCACTAATCAAAGCACTGCACATAAATTCTATCATTAGGAATTTGTAATGAAAAATAATTGCGAAGTGTTCCGGGACCGCACCTCCTATTCTCAGATTACCACGGCGTACTGACACGCCCCTATAACCTGTACACAGCCCACTGTCGCCGTCATCCTTAAACCACGACTGCGTAAATCCCAGAAAATCGAACTCCTGTGCCCAAAAGGATGGGAATAGACCTGTGCTTATTTCATAAGAACCTACCCCCCTCCCCCCTCCCCCCCCCCGCCCTTCCTCTCTCCTGAGCACTGGGAGAGAGCACTGTCCAGCTCGGAACCTGATGACCAGCTTTGGCTGGTGAAGAGGGCTCAAGAAGCCGGACGGTCTCAAGGGGTCCTGGAATAAGGACTCTTCCCCAAGGCGAACTGCTCTACAGGGACGTTTATTCCTCCTCCTCCTCGCGCGTTGAAATTGAGGAAAGAGTGCCTCCCATGACACCGATCCGAGTATCGCTTAAAAGAATGAGAATCGTGATAGCGTGATAGTCTCATTTGAACGGGCTTGTCGTCTTGTGGACCCTTTTGCATACTGCGATAGGGCCGTCGGTCCTAGGAATATTCCGGCCCGAATTCCTTCATCCAGTCCTGCGCCGCGATCGCCCTTCTCCGCGCGTTCTATCGGCGCCCACGTTGTTGCTCGTGCAATCAATCTGCGGTTTACCTTTATGCTCGCTCATCAATCTAGCTCTCCTCCTATCAATTAAAAGTAGACGAAGCTCGTTCTGTAGAGGACACCACAGCATGGGGCACGGCAGAAAATTGATTTGGTTGAAATCAATCATATTGCTGTCAACTTGCCCTATATAATTTGACATGTATTGCGCTCCTATAAATGTCCTACTTTCGCGAATAAATATCGCGGACGATAGAGGGGGACCAGGAGGGCGAGTTGAGTGGCACGTGGCGCCATAAAAGAGGCGTGAAGGACAGAAAAGAAGTGCCACGCCTCGCCTCACAAGCCTACAAGCTAAGGGGTTCGGCGGGGCGTCGATAATGGCGCACACTTGTGTCGGCGGAGGCGTATCAATCACCGTAGAGAACACGCCTCTAGGACGGGCAAGCTCAGCGCGTCCCGACAACGGCGCCTCGTCATACATCCTCCGGCCATGGCAGCCTGTCAAAGTGCTGGCTAAACGACACTGACGACAAGTAACTGTGTAATGGTGATGGCCAGATATGTATAGACACAGTTTACCGGATATACACCGAAACTAGGGCAAGCGTGTTTGGGCTCCTGACGGCTGTGGTGAAGGGTACAGTGGTCTCTTCGGCCTGTCTGCTGGTTTCCGCAGGTCCGTGCAAGAACGAAAAGTCCTTAAGCTATACGTGAGAGGAGCTCGTGCTAGATTACATCTTGAGCTGTTTTCGATTAGCGCACAACTGAGGGCAGTATAAGCCCACCGAACCTCTGAAGCCATGGGATTTCATTTCAAGCAATTGACGACCCCCCGCATTTGACATGCTTGGCTTCGCGCCGTAATGTTTTAAGACGAAAGTGTTTTATTCCCGGATACACAAAGATTTCAGTGACGTCATATCCGTCACGGAAGTGACGCCAGTAAAACGGAGCAAGCGGCCTGTAAAGGGTGCACCCCAGCACTGAGGATCTTCTTGCGGGGAAGCAACCTTTAGTACTAAAGAGTACTTTATACTTTGGGCTGTTCGTTTTCGGGTTTTATATTTTAACACGGAAGTGTTTTATGCCGGGATACACCTAAATTTCCCTGACTTCATACCCGTCACGGAAATGACGCCAGTACACCTTTGCATAAGCGACCCACCAGCAGGACGTCGCTGGCCAAGCACACCCACAGGACAGCCGCCGACCCGCAAATCATGCTCAGCTGCAGATTCCGCTGCACACTTCACTTTCGTGTATTACCGATTCCTATGACAGAGAAATCAACCACAGTTTTTTTTTTTTATTTCGGGATGAAAGAATGTCGGCCCAGTGACGCCGAAATGTACCATTCACGAAGCTATTGAAAGCCGCGTGCATGCTCGGTGACGCTTGTATTTTGAAGTTGCAGTGCGACCTGAATCATGAGCGTTGGCAGAATTTTGTCTTGACGGGGGAGGGGGACAAACCTATTGCATTGCATGGGAAAGGAAAAGGGTGGGGGAGGGGGCAATTCTTCTGCCATGGCTTGGGAGAGGGGAGCTAGTGCCCCTCCCCCCTCTCCCCTGCCGGCGTCCATGACTTGAATCCTGACATGGTGTGAACACACCGATAACTGTTTTTAGAATTTCCATTGCCCCATCACTGCTGACGCCGTGTAACGCGAAAGTATAAAATTTTTCAATATTCTCATCCTTTTGGTTACACGCAGTGTCTAGAGATCTGTCCTACGACATTCGAATTTTAAGTGCGAATGCACTTTATAAGCGACCCTAAACCTTCCACCGCCGGCGGCGGCGGCGTTCGCAGTCCTCCTCTCTATATAAAAAAACTCCCAAGCATTTCCCCGAGGGTGAACATGGTTAAGTGCGAATGCACGGGGTGATGCTATGAGGGGGAGTAATGTTAAAATCCGTTGGCATTCGCCCGTGAGCGCGCGCGAGCCGACCCACGGAGGTCTGGCAGTTTATCGCTGCATATATAGGGGGGTACGCCGCGCCGAGCGCGCCGAGCCAGGTGGCTGAGAGAGGAGGCGAGCGCAAGGGGAGAGGGACAGCGGCGCACGGCAGCTGCAGCCGAGCGAGGGGGAGAGGAGAGAGTGTGACGTCACGGTGGAGAGAGAGGCGCGCGGCAGCTGCTGGGGAGAGGAGGCGCGCTGTGACGTCATACCATGACGTCACGGCGCGAGGAGCGGCGCGGGGAGCGGCGCGCACCCGCGCAGCCACGACGAGGAGGCGGAGCGAGCGCGGTCACGTGGTGAAGTGACGTCACCGCGCCGTTGCTACCGACGCTCCTCTCCGCTCCACGCCGTTGCTAGAGCGGGATTCACACGACGGAGGAACCCTCTCACGGAGGCGGACGGATATGTGACGTCAACAGCACGTGACCGGATTATCCGGCATGGCGGCGCATCCACACGTGCGGATCTACGCGGAGTGAGTAGCAGACGACAGCGCCGAGGAACAGGTTTTATTCCCCGCCGAGGGCCACCGCCGTCGAGCGAAAACACGCGGAGGCATTTTCTTTCGCGGAGCCACCGCGTGCTATCCCCACCGAGGGGCGGAGCCTAAAACCGGTCACGTGAGCGGGTCCCGCGGGCCAAAAAGAGAGGGTTCCTCCGTCGTGTGAATCCCGCTTAGGGAGAGGAGCACTGGGGACGCCGCCGCCGCCGGCGGTGGAAGGTTTGGGGTCGCTTATAAAGTGCATTCGCACTTAAAAAAAAACAGCATCCGGCGCCAGGTTTCGATCCGAGGACTTTGCGGCCGCAGCGCGACGCTCTACCGACTAAGCCACGGACGCGACGCTGATATCAGTGTTAGTAACGCGCCTTATATCTTTAACGCATTCAAACTACGTCGTCAGCGGCGTGCGTTCGCGACTCAGCGGCGTTATAGCGGCTTGATAACTGCGTGGTGTACACGTGATACTACAAATCCGATGGAAGAGATGGAAGAGAAGGCGGCGAGGCGGTGGGCTGCGGGGGCCGAGCGCAAGCGCCGCAAGCGGGCCGACAACCGTGCATTCGCACTTTCACATTCTCCCCCTCGGGGAAATGCGGGGGAATTTTTTAAGACTGGGCTGCGAGAGACCAGATCGTCTGCCGTTGCAGTGTAGAAGTTCCGTCTTAGGTACCCGTTACTAGGGGCGGTGGCTCGAGTCCGGCTCTTGCCTCCTTTATTTTTAAGTGCAGATCACTTTAGGGCCGCGCCTTGTCGTCGTAGCTCGCTCGCTGGACACAAGTAGAGCACACGGCGTCCCGTGATAACGCTGTCGTTCGCAGTGTACCCCAGAGGCTTCGAAAGCCAAGTGGTTTATATAGTCATAGGCGTTCGAAACTCGGGAACCACTGGCGCTTGTCCTACATCTCCCCATTGTTTAGCGCAAAGAAAACTGTTGGTGTATTTGAGGCAGAATATACGTAATTAACCGGCAGCGCCCGCGTTCATTTAGTTAGGAGCGCTCGTTGAGTTGGTTTCTACGATAGTAAGCGAAAAAATGTGGCGGTGAACGCTGGCACGTGCGGGAGGAAAAGCAAGTATAAAGAGAACAGAACTCTCGCTGGCGCAGTTTCAGGCAGGGGGCGCGCGAGCACTGCGAAGGCGGGAAATTTGAAATGCGTTGTGTGGTAGCTGGGAGCGGATAACGGCGCTACAGCCCATTATGGCGAATCACTGCTCTGCACTTACGACAGCTTTCACATTGAGTGGAACGGCTTGAATTTTTCTTTTACATCTTCAGTTTAGTAGTAATTTTCATGGCTTAGGTAAGTTTTCGGTGTTTTAAATGATTGTTTTTTTTTTTTGTGTTCGCTAGTTAAAGTTCGGTTAGTTAACTTTACGCTACGTTAATGGAGGGCAAAGTGGTTGCAGACGCGGCGTTTTTATTTATCAAAACGGCAGTGGACGTCGCTTTAGTGAAATGCTTATAGTACAGTCGGGCGGCACCCTAGACACATCCTTGGGGAAAACGATGGCGTTTGGAACGGAATAGAACAGGTTTAGTTACCTGCGGGAACGCTGATTGGAGGATACGATGCTCACAGTGTTCCTCTGTCAGGATTTTATGCAGACAAAACAGGCGTCAGTTCCACCTGATCGGACGGCCGTCTGGGAAGCGAAGGAATCAGAACAACGAGTTAGTATATATAGGAGCCAACTTGCTATAGAAGAGAAACAATAAAGAACGAACCATAGCGAGTAAAAAATGGCTGGTTTGATATAAGTTCTGAATCTGGCTGGGGCTTTTTCAGTTACGTGATGCAGTCATTTCTCGGTGGTGTAATTGCACAAAGAGTCTCTGCCATGAAAATCTGGCTGCCGTGAGGAAATGCATTCGCACTTTCAGAGTCAGAACTGTCTCCCTTGTGGTGCGCCTGTTCGGTGAACCACCGACATCTGCGCGGTGACGTGCGAGTCACCGCACAAGTCACAAGACATCTAGTGTACTCACTAGGCTATGTCTTGTATTTCCGGCCTCGGAAGATGGTGTTTGTAGGTCAGATACAAAGAAACGTCTGGTAATTCCAAATTCTGGCAGTAGTTACGCGATTTCGAGTGATTTTAATTCTTTTCAATGTCAGTATAGTAGCCCAGATGCAGCTCGTACCCCGAATTTCACAAACTAACGAACATTTCTGTTTCTTTTTCGAATACCCCGTAAAATCACTTTGTGGAGACTGATTAGTGGCGCTTCATGCAAGCAGCGAGTTCACCCACAATATCCCGCGAGAATACAGACGACCAGTAGACCAAAGGATCGATCGATGGTAAGATACAAAACCTCAACCTCAATGGGCGTATCCAGAAATAATACGCATTTTTAATATTCCAATATCGTCTACCCTGAAAAGACCTCAAGCCATTCCTTTTCGAAATATAAACTGGCTAACTCAATAAAAAAGGCGGGTTTCCCCGAGCCAGAGTTCAGTGCACGAACCTCCTTACTTGTGGATTAACTTTTTCTTTCACTTTGCTGTCGAGATGCGGCCAGTGAGGCGTAAAACTGAATTATCGAATACCCACTCAATGATGAACGCATTCGTGGCCAAAGATCAATTACCTTCAACTCTACACCCTTTCGTCAGGTCCGCTTGCAGATAGATCTCTCTTTTTTTTAAATGCAGATCATTTCAGTAACTCACGATGTCACCCGCGTTGACGTCCGTAGTCGTAGTCTGCACCCCTCCCCCTACACTATATAAAAAAAATACTATCCGGCGCCTGGTTTCGATCCCTCGACCCTGCGGGCGGAACGCAATGTACATGGTGCTCTACCCACTGCGCCACAAAGCCGACACAGAATGGGAGGCTACGAACGCGCCTTATATCCTTGACTCATTCAAACTACGTCAAGAAGCTGCTGATACAACGCATTCACTACCACCAAGTCACCAAACACTAAACGTTAACGCAATACACCCACCCCCTATGCGACGCATTTACTCGAGTCCCCCTCGCGGGGAGATGGGCCCAATTTTTTGTATCACTTTATGCCCCAATTTTGGCCTGTGCCCCCATGACGGGGTGCAATGGCATCATGAAAACATTTACACGTGTTTTACTGTAGCAGTGTGGCCATGCGATCCTAGAAGAATTATAACTCATGGGACCACCAAGAGAGATAGGAAACATAAGTTGTCTTCACTTTATATAGATCGTCATCATCATCACCAGCCTATCTACGCCCACTGCAGGGCAAAGGCCTCTCCCATTAATCTCCAATTATCCCGGTTCTGTGCTAACTACGACCACTTTATCCCCGCAAACTTGTTGATCTCATCTGCCCATCTAACTTTCTGCCGCCCCCTGCCACACTTGCCTTCTCTAGGGATCCACTCCGTTACCCTTAATGACCAACGGTTTTTCTTGCCTTAGCATTACATGCCCTGCCTCCGTCCACTTCTTCTTCTTAATTTCTACTAATATGTCCTTACCCGCGTTTGTTCCCTGACCCACTCCGCCCTCTTCTTGTCCCTTAATGTTACACCTATCATCTTCCGTTCCAATTCCCTCTGAGTCGTTCTCAATTTAAGTTGAACCCTCTTGGTGAGCCCCCAAGTTTCGGCCCCATAGGTGACTACCGGTGAGATGCAGCTGTCATACACTTTCTTCTTCAGGGACAATGGTAGGCTGCCATTCATTATCTGAGAATGTCTGCCGTATGCACTCCACCCCATTCTTGTCCTTCTAATTATCTCTACCTCATGGTTGGGATCCGGGGTCACAACTTGGCCTAAGTAGAAATATTTGCTTGCCACTTCCATTGCCTCACCCCCTATCTCAAACCGTTGTGCTGTCCCGAGGTTATTGACTATTACTTTGGTTTTCTGCATATGAATTTTCAGGCCCACGGTTCTACTCTGTTTGCCCAGTGCGGAAAGCGTACTTTGCAATTCGTCCCCCGAGTTACTTAGCAAGGCAACGTCATCAGCAAATCTGAGGTTACTGAGGTATTCTCCATTAACCCTTACTCCCACCTGTTCCCAATCCAACGTTCTGAATACTTCTTGTAAGCATGCTGTGAATAACATTGGAGAGATTGTGTCTGCTTGTCTGACGCCCTTCCTCATAGGTATTTTAGTGCTCTTCTTATGGAGGATGATGGTAGCTGTGGACCCATTGTAGATATCCTCTAGTATTCTTACATAATGCTCATCTACACCCTGGTTCCGTAATGCCTGAATGACTGCTGAGGTTTCGAATGAGTCAAATGCTTTCTCATAATCTATGAAGGCTATGTATAGGGGTTCAGTATACTCAGTGCACTTCTCTATCACCTGATTGATCGCGTGGATATGGTCCATTGTTGAATAGCCTTTACGGAACCCTGCTTGTTCTTTAGGTTGACTGAAATCTAAGGTTGCAGAAATTCTGTTAGTGATTACCTTGGTAAGTACCTTGTAGACGACTGACAATAAGCTGATCGGCCTGTAATTTTTCAAGTCCTTCATGTCACCTTTCTTATGAGTTTGGATGATGTTCGCGTTCTTCCAAGATTCCGGTACACTTGCGGTAAAAATACCCTCTGGGTAGGATCCGAACCCACTTATTCTGGAGGTCGGGAGTTCTGATCCCACCCGGCAGGCATTTTTTCTCCACTTTTTTGCTGTCTTACAAAAGTCTTCATCTGTTTCAACGATAATAAATGGCCTACCGCATTCTCCCCTTTGCTTTCCTTGGCATTCTTGACTGCCAACCCTTATATACGCCTACATATATGCTTCAAAAGCAAGTAGCAAAAGTAATGGCAAAAACCGAATACAATTCAGAAAATATTACAATAATTAACTGAAGTATTTAAATTAAAATATTTATACAACTCGAGCTTGAAGAATATATTAATAATTCAAGAAGTAATTGTTAACGACAATAAACATACAACGCAAAACGTGCTACAGAACGTTGGAATTCAAGCACGTACACAGTGCACAACCCAAAATTGTGAAGGTAAAATACAACACATACAGAAAATGTGGAACCACGTCAAAGTCATGCACTTGAACTGCCTTTTACTTCAAAAAGAAAGGTCCTTGCCCTGTTTTTACTTCACTTGCCAACCAACGAGTGCGGCTAGCTTGCTTTGGCAAAATTGTCCATGACTCACTACGGCTCAGGCAGGCGGGTCTTGGTTCGTCCCCATTAAAGTTTACCGTTCTTTCTATTCTCTCTGCAGAAGCATCGAGAACCAACTCAACTTCGTGGAGCTCAACGAAACGCAGCTGCGGTGGTACCCGGCGCTGAAGACCCTGTGAGTGCGAACAATAGCGCCGATCTTTGAGCGCGCCTCATTTTCCAGAAACGGCGAACAGTTTCCTATACAGAGCAAGTGCCTTGTAAACACCTAGCAGCCGGTTTCCAATCAAGGTCTCAAACTCACGGCGAGAACGCCTAGGGAAAGCACTTAAAAACTTTTTTGCAGCGTAGGGTGAAGCGCTTTGTGTGGTGTAACGAGTTTTAGCGAAAGTTTCGCGCTTACTACTTACGTGCACGTCTGTATGTTGTGGATTTTTGTTGTACCTCTGATAAACTAAAAAAACTCCGTGGTGTGTGTTTTGTAGGCGCTGCCTGGTGTACTGCACACGAGCACGACGGGGGGGGGGGGGGGGGGGGGGGGGGGGTCATGTAAATATTTGCTTCATTTTCGAGCAATGGTGAACTGTTTTCTATCCACTTCAATTGGCCTGTAAACAGCTAGAAGCCGGTTTCACTCAAAGGTCTTGATCTCTATATTGGGACCACAGTAGGAAATCGCTTGAGACCTCCCTGCTGCAGCACATGCTGAAGCGTTTTGTATGGTGCCGCGAATCTTTTATTACTTACGTGCACGCCAGAACGTGGTAGACTACTTTGTTCTGGTTCTGATACACCCAAGAATTTTTTATTTATTTATTTATTTATTTATTTATTTATTTATTTATTTATTTATTTATTTATTTATTTATTTATTTATTTATTTATTTATTTATTTATTTATTTATTTATTTATTTATTTATTTATATTTCCCTTGCTCTCCATCGCCGAAGAATTAGAGATGAGAGCTGTTAAGAGTACACAAAAAAGCACGAATGCGGCAAAATACACGGAATCTCTTATAAATTGACTAACCATACTTAGTCATTAAAGATTGTTCTCTCTCTCTCTCTCTAAGAACATCATAAAGAATGATTTGAAGAAAAAAATATATGCTGCATCACAAAGGCAAGAAGAAAAAGTTATGCACATCACAAAGGGAACAAAGAACGCAAGTCGGCATATATTGCATATCACAAAGGGAAGCATTCAAAAAACAAACAGGGGTATATACTGAACAAAGCATACAAACTAAAGAGATAAACACAGACACAAAGGTATCTGTGTGCCGGAACTAGCAGAAATGACTTATGACGGGTCATCTCGGACCAAAAAACCATACAATGAACGTATAAAAAGTGCATGATCTGTTACGTGGGTTTTAGTTGAATGCGACATACTACACAGGCGCGCGCGCGCGTTTCAGAAATGTGCTTCTCATACAGAAAAAAGTGACTTGAGGAAAGAACATGGTCTGTGGTTCCCAGCAGGGGGATTAGTACACACTACAGTAATCGAATTGCAGAAGTGACCCTACGTTCACGTATTCGTAAGCTTCCCCACTTCAAAATTTGGCATCCACAGTTTGAAGGGGCAGACGGACGGGCTGCGTACAATGAACGTCGTGCCCATTCCGGGACTTGAGGAAGACATGCGATAAAACGGGAACGGAGATTCCAATAACCAGCCATGCTCTGTGCTTACTTCTCCGCTGCATGATTTTTGCGTCTTGAGAACAACGCCATGACTACAGTGCTGCTTAGTCCGCGATGTATACAGTTGCCTATGTAATGTTTTAAACCGCTGGTACATCTGGAACCAGCAGGACATTGCCAGGGCGCGAACAGTTTCCAAATGTTTGCTTAGAATTCTTAGCAGGTTACGGGACTTGCTAAAGAACTGCTTTAGGCCGACCTTTGAAGGAGAGAGAGAGCAGAAGCTTCCCTTTGGTTTCGCAGAGACAGTCACATGACCCAAGCCATTCTTTCCAACAAACATATCGCCTAGCGAACATATAGCGAACCGAAGATAGGTAAGGGTTCACCACTGGCAAAAGATTGGCGTAGGCCGCCGCGGAGGACGACCCCGTCCTTACCGCCTAAACAACTCCTCCGCCCAAGTAAACATAGTATCCGTGCCGTTTACAGAGTCCATGGTAAGCCAATGGATTAGTAGCCTTCGTTAGCTCGGAAGCGAGTGGAAAATTGGAGCAGTACGGTCAGCAGCCGACGACGGAGAGGCAAGTTGCAGCCCGCGACTGAGGGAGAGGAAACGCCGTAGATACGAGCCAGAATGGCTCGTATGAGCCGCGCGCCTACGTTGACTGGGCTGTAAAGTCGAAGGACACCGTTCCCGTCGACGACAACCAAAGCAGCGAAGAAGTCGAGCTCGCCCTATTTTGCTCCCCGCCTCCATTCAATTTTATGCGACGTCGTTCTCAACAATCCCTGCATCGTCCCTTATTCGCTGCTTTTCGGTACCCCCGTAAAAGAAGCCTCATTTCGCGAGGCTTACATTCTTCTCTGTTTCCCCTTTTCCTGTTCTTTTTCCTCTTTTCGTCTCAGTTTTGTTCTCTTACTTTCCGTCTTAGCTTTGAGTAAGCTCAACGACGACGAAAGACGTCGTCGTTGAGCTTACTCCGCGCTTAGCCCTTTCTAATCCGGCAAAAATGTCTCCTTCCCGTGCAACAAATAAAGGGTCTTCCCGCAGACAAAGAGGTAGCTGAGAATCCCGGTCCGCTGGCAGCGCCAAAGCTGGGCTGTTGGCGTCCCCCCTCTCCCTCTGAGTTGCTCACGACTCCAACAATGAGGGTATTTTCTTTCCGCTCTCATTTTCTTCTCTCCTTGTTAACGTGAGCAAATGGGCGAGGGGATTACGCGATACTGCAAAGTAGGCCAACCGTGCGGATCATCTGGATTAGCTTCGGCTGCGTCTTTTCTTTATTTGATGGTTTTCCTTTCTTTGTTGGCTCGGGCGCTGCTCTGAGAGGGCTGTGACTGAGTAATGTCGCGACCTTGAAAGCAAAATCTTGGCTTTACGGAAAACGCCGCCTGTTTTACCGTTGCTTACCCCGCGGGGGGTCCGGTATATACGAACATCCATCGTACGGTTCTCGAGATCGGACGCGAATTTGGCGTGCTTCATTAGCTATGTTGAATTGACCTTTAAAGCTAAGTTTTAATAACGAACTGACTCGCTAATATCGCTGTCGCGGCCTTCGAAAATTGGCGGGCGTGATTCCTTGAACCGGCAACGCGAAAATACAGCGCAGTTCTCAGTGCGATATACGACATTCCAATGACGCTACGACACTGTGGTAATTATCATCGTAAACCGCCAAACACAAATCATCACATAATAAATCGTCATGCCTTCTTCCACCAATTTATCATCCCTGCGAATAAACAGCTTGCACTAATCCACAGTAATCTCGTAATAGCGGTATACGGGCCCTGTTTAAAGAGCGTGCAATCGCCATATGGGGGAACCTTTTCATCCAAGGCGACCGCTACGTAAGAAGGCTTCCTTTTCTTGCCTTTTGGTCCATTCGTCGTCATGAAACTCGCGTTACTAGAGGGATCAGAGTCGATCAAAGACGTCACCGCAGTATTGACATCCGCCGGCACTCTCTCCGCCTGCCCCTAATCCCGCAAAGCCCACCTCCGTGCATCAGCAGACGTATTTGCATTAATTAACCCCACGTGAAACGACAACAGGCTTTCAATCACCAAGTTCAGCGCTGGTAATCGCGGTGGTAACTATCGGGGTAAAATGCTATGTCATCCCAGTAGTCGCCTTCAATCATCAAAATATTGGCAAAGTGTCATCAAATCGTCATCGTGTGGCACCTGCGTCGTCCCGATCTCCCCGGATATTGGGCACCATGCATTGGTGGTTTTTGCATTATCCGACTGCTTAAACTAAGCACGGGTAAATGTTTCTCGCCAGCGAAGAGTATTGACCAGGAGCAGTACCATGGTCTCGCTCTAACAAGCGCAGCATAAACAGCGTACTATTGCAATCGCATTTGCCCTATACCTTTCGCATCTCTTTCCTCCTTTCTTTTTCTTTTTTTCGGCACGCAGGACGATTCACAAGTGCGGCCTCAAGTACATTTCGCCAAAAGCCTTCATGCACAACAAAGGAATCCAGAAAATGTAAGTAGCAATTTTGTCACTGCAAGAGGCCAAGTCTATCCTAATATTTTTAATGTACGCCCAGGATCAATTTCAGCGCGTGTGGTACCCCGCTTGATTTTAAACCGCTGTTGCAGTGTGAATTATTGACAAAAAAGTGTCCCCGTGTCTGCTTGCCTCGCTGCAAATGTCGACGAAATACAATGGCATTTCTACCACCCCTAACACGTCGCGTTCCCTCCTCCCTCCTCCCTCTCCCCCTCCCTTTTCACTTACTAATCGGACGTGAATAGTGCAACAGGTTTATTTCTGTATCCCTCCCCAAGCCCTCTAAATCCTACCATTCTCCCGCGCTTTCGCCTCCTCTCCGATCCCCGCGTTCCTACACTACCCCTTCCTCCCTCTGCTTCTCCTCCCTCGTTGCTTGTACTGCCTTTCCCCTCTCCCTCCTCACAATACCCTCCCTCCCCAACCCACTCTCATTTCTCTGATGTATTTCCCCTCCCTGTCCTGTCCAACACACTTTCTGTCGTGCTTTTTGCTCTTCCTCCTATCCACCGTTTTATTCAATTGACCCTCTCTTCCTCCTCCGTACCTTCCTCCAACCTCTTGCCTTCCCCATATCCTCTTCCTCATTCCCCATCAAACTTACCACCCCTTTCTTTCGCTACACGCTCTCTCGTGCTCATCTTTTTTCTATTTCCCCCTCTCTCTAGATTCGTTCCCTCCTCTCTTTTTGTACCCGCTACATCCCTCTCTCCCCCTATTTCTCCCCATTCCTTCTTCTCTACTTGTATACCACTCTTCCTCTACTCCTCTCTGACCCAACTCCCCCGCACCATTCGAGATACGGGATCTACAGTTCGCCACATGATACACCAGGGACCCACGCGAAAGTCGCGGCTTATCTGTTTGTAGGACACAGACAGACCAAAATTTTATCTTTAAGTATCCCAAGAAATTATCGTATTTGTTAACAAAAGTTTTATGAAACCTGTTTGTTGGCGAGTACTGTGCGTGATTGTCTCGTATACTGTCTCGTGTCACGTGACTCTACCAGCCAGATGTGTGAGCCTATCAATGTCAATTGCGTTCTCACGCACTAGGCGCTTTTTACACATCACGTCCAATTTTCGTTCGTGAGTTTTGACGCCAATGCTTAGCATCATAACTATATATATATTGCACCTGCACAAAGTGCACAGTTTCTGAAGCAAGTTTTTCAGGCAACTTGAACCCTCAACAAAAATTACCAGAAGATCCATTTGCGGCTCTCTGAGAATGCGTGAACCTCTCACCCATCTCAGTTGCGAACCTGAGGCACAGCCCGATGCGCACGCCTTGCGCGGCTCTAGAAGTCCCCAACACGACGTTTCTCGCCGGCCCTTCGCACACTGCGTCAGCCGTGCTTTGCATTCTAACCGTCTCAGGGGGCACATTTGCTACTTTAAAATCGGCACTGGTTGCCTGTCGCTGCTTTTATTGCCCACCAGTGTCGGTATTTTGTCGCCGTCATTCCCATTCCCTTTTCCTTTGCCACGTACTCGGCCCTGAACTCGCTGCGCAGTCCGTTTCACAACGCGTACAAGCGATGACGGGGCGTGTCAATCCGCTGGCAACAAGGTCGCCTGCGGTGCGAACCCTGCGCCACCGCTGCCAGTTCTTCCACTGTCTCGCCTGACGTCACAATATCCGCACGCGTTTTATCACTCTCCGTTCAACCGCTCTCTGAGGCAAATCCTACTGGGTGCCGGAAAACGTCCGGTGCGTCCGATTTTTCGTGCGGTCTTGCGTGATTGGCTGCGCATCCGAAAACGTCACGAAGAACAACCCAGGCAGCCAATCAGCGAGACCGCACGAGAAAACGAACGCAGCGGGAGTTTTCCGGCATCAAGTAGGGTTTTCCGCTTTGTTGGCGGATCGACAGCGCAAATTTTTGCCAACGTACCACATCTCTTGCTCACGCAGTAATAATGTTCTCAGCATTGATTCATTGATTTATTGTAGGGTTTTACGCGTCGACGCAATGCAGGCGATCAGGCGCGCCGTAGTGGGCTCCGGAATAATTTTGACCACCTGGGGATCTTTAACGTGCGCCGAAACCTCGTACACACGGGCGTTTCTTCTTTTCGCCTCCACCTTAAAAGCGGCCGCCGCGGCCAGGAAGGAATCGAACCCGCGACCTCGTGCTCAGCAGCACAACGCCTTATCTTCTCACCATTGCGTCCGCTTGCATTTGCGCAGGACGCACATCAGCGTACAAATACCTACAACGGAAGCAGTAACGACAACGGGAACAAAAAAAAAGAACACAGTTAAGGATACATTAGGCTTAAACACCAAATGTCAGCATAGATTTGTCTCCACGTTTGTGCACGCTGAAGATCATTTTTCTTGGCTGAACTGATTCGTTTTCTCATATACTGTTGTTTTTACACGTCCAGAGCGAGCTGAAAACCCGTGTTACCGGCCGAGAAAGCCGCGCCTGAACGACTTACGGAGGCGCTCTGCCTAACAAAACTCCCGTTTTAGAACTCTCGCCTCCTGGTGCAAGGACACAAATGAAGATAAAGGCTGCCAACGTCACGTCACCGGCGCTCGCACCGAAACGCGCGCCGCGCACGGATATAAAGATAAAACAAGAACACCCCGTTCCTGCGAATGAGGCTGTACAATTCTCCGGGTGTATTACTCCCCGGGCCATAATTTTCGTATAAAACAAGAGCGAGGCGCCTCGCACTTCTCAGGAAAAGGTTGTAGGGGGTAAAAAATCGCTCGTCGCGCTTGGGCAAGGCCTCGTCCGTTTCCTCCAAACTCGTATATTACCTCTGTCCTTGCGCATATCGTCCCGGCCCGCCGTGTCGTTCCTCGGAGCTCGCATAAATCCTCGTGGCCACTCACCCCGAGGTGATTCCCTTCAAGGCTTCCCTCCGAACTCCCGCTGTACGCGAAGCTGTGCACATTTCTTTCGCTTTTATTCTCAGTTTCTCCTCCACGAATCAAATTTGCCCCTACGAGAGAACAACAAACGGCTTGCATCAATTCTTACGTGACCCTCAAAAAAAAGTAACGCCTGGCTTTCAGACAATGTCACCCGGCGTGACATTGAACCGAAGTATATAAGCCCCTTGTTTTTCATTAATTCGGCCCGTCTTTCCAGAGAAGCGCATTCGCCGCGAAAGTGTCGAGGCGAGCGGCACCCCGCGATATTTCCCCCAGGAATCGCGATCCGTCTCAATGACAGCCCACAGCGCGTGGCACGAACCCTGAGCGCACCCGCTGGCCTTTTGTCGCCGAGGTTCGGTGGCCCTGTAGGCCGCGGCAGCGCGCGGAAACGCCCTTCGTTTCAACGCCGAGGCCAAACAACGGGAGTGGAGGAAACGCGGCGCTCCGGGCCGCCGTTACGGCATGTGCAATCAGGGGATGTTTCCATATACAGTTGAGTCAACCAACTACGGTATGCTGCCGAAGGAAATTTCCGGGAAGCTTTAAAGCTCGGGAGGAAATTTTCCCTCAACGATCAAGCTGTCTAATTTCCGCGGGTTCGTGTCACGAGCTTCGAGAACCGGGCGAATTGTCTTTGGCACAAAATGTCTTGAGCAGAATTCAATCTTAGTGCGCGGACAGTTTTAGCACAGACATGAAGATAAAAAAAACACCCCTCAATGCTGAGGATTATGAATGTGGGTCGTGAAGGGGGAATATTAATTAGCTGGCCACTATTCCAAAATGTCGAGGCCTTAAACGCACCTTTTATGCTGTTATTAGGTCTGAGAGACAGAGAACAATTCATCGTCGTTTCGGGGATTAGCGGCAACTGATTGATTGATTGTGGGGTTTAACGCGCCGACGCAACGCAGCCGATGAGGCGCGCCGTAGTGGAGGGCTCCGCATTAATTTTGACCACCTGGGGATATTTAACGTGCGCGGAAATCTCGTACACAGGGGCGTTTTTGCTTTTCGCCTCCATCAAAAAAGCGGCCGCCGCGGCCGGGAATCAAACCCGTGTCTTCGTGCTCAGCAGCACAAAATTTGCGGCAACTGAACTGAAAACAACAAAAATGCAGACCGTACCAACTGACTCTGACCCATGCAAGCATCACAACAACCGTTACGTTTTCACGTGTTTGGTTAATTGGTTAACCGGTTAGTTTGCATGCGTTGGGTTTGCCTAATCTCTCTCTCTCTCTCTCTCTCTCTCTCTCTCTCTCTCAGTCTCACTCTTTCGCTGCTTGCCTTTTCCCTTTCTGCGTCTTTCTCTTTTCCTTCTCCTCACGTCTTCGTTTCGATGTGTTCCTCATCGGTATTTTTTTTATTATCCTCTACTTTTTTGTTTTGTTTTATGCATACCGACAAGTCATTGTTCACGTATTACTGTCAGTGCGTGGCTCTAAACATTGAAAGAAAATTATACATTTGTTTAACCTTGTGAACTGTTTGCCTCTAATTACACAAAGCTTGTTTCTTAACGTAGGGAACAATTATAGTAAATCATATAATAGTATAATATAATCATATTACTTATTTAGGATAACCGTTACTGATACAAGTTTTCAACTTTTAAAGAGCGGCCCGCTGACGTGTAATTGAACGTCAGCGCCACAACAGGTTTGTGCGTTGTTTTTTTTTTTTCTAACAGTGAAAATATTGATGCAGAAGACTTACATTTAGGCCTGGACTGTGAATCTAGAAATGGCGTCGATAACGAACAACGCAAATTAAGCCTGCTAGGAATTTTCGAAGGGGAGCCGATTTGTTTTGACTGGCTAGGGGTTTAACATTAAGGATTAAAAAGAGTATCCTAGACACAAAACGCGCGCCACTCCCGCTTTGTTCCCACCTTACAATTCTTCTGAATTTTCCCATGAGGCCTTTGTAACTGTGTTTAACTCAATGCATTGGCGAAGTTGCACCCATGTGCTACTTCCGACACGCTTCCCTTCTGAGCCGGCGGTCATGTTTCTTCGCATTTTCCTTTGTGCTTTAGCGACCTCAGGTTCAACCAGATAGAGGTGTTCGCTTGGACCGCCATCGATGGATTACAAGCCATCGAACTGTGAGTATGCAGTCGCCGCCCTGTTGAACCAGTAGTGCCTTACAAGTACTGCCTGTGTGTTCCCCACTACTATCATTTTCGGTCCTCAATGCCCGGCAAAAAGAACGCAAGAAGAAACGAGGAAAACCAGCTATAACCTCAGCAAAATCGGATAAATGCGTAATAGGCGAAGTACGCGGATAAACTTTTCGACGTATGAACTTGTGGGTAGCAAGTGCCTAGGAAGGTGGACCACGGTGTGCATGTCCCTAGTACAAATTTATCGGTTCTGTTTACGTCGAAGAAATTGTTACTCAGCGAGTAACGCACGCAGCATGCGCAAAGAAAACCGATCCTATTTTTACGTGGGCATAAAAGACCACGAGCACTGACGCTAACACAAATTTTATTAAAGACGTTGGTATGACAACAAATTTAATTATTGGTTGAAAGAACCGCAGTAAACTGTATACTTTAAGCAAACAGTTTATTGCCTGAATAATAATCCGCCTGGGAAACAAACCTTTTCCGCCACACCCTATGTGCAAGGGTGAAAAGAAGCTAAAATTTGCGGGCATAATGAAGTGATTAATTTTAATGCATAACTATATGCTCTGCAATTTGCATTTATTCTCTTTATGCACCTTCCGTTCTTTCGATTTACCCCCCCCCCTCCCCATCCCCCACCCCTCATATATTCAGATGACGTATGCCTCGGTTGTAATCTAGATCCGGGTTGTTGAGTCCCGGCAAAGATTATGGTCTAACGTGCTATGAGAACAGCGCCTTTTTTATCTGGGACAAGTCACCAGTACTCGAGAGTTAATTAGCGCTCCCGTACCGAGAAGCAGTCACAGTGCGGCTTGTTTTCCTCGGTCACTGTGTAACCGAGGAAAACCAGGTCACACTGTGTGGTCGGAAAACATCGTGGCTGTTTTCTGGCTTCCTTCATCCAATTGGTCGAATACAGTCGTCGCTTTTTTTTTTCTTTTTGACTCTTCCCATTCTCTCTCGCTCTTTATTTTTGGTCGATACGAGTTGTATTTCTACCACATTCGTCATTCGTTAAAGCCTCAGGAGCGTACTTTTCCCTACAGTGTTCCAGTGATTCGAAATTTTCCAAGTATTATGGTAGGAATCCTTCTCGTGGAGCGGCGCACTGCTTACGTTACAGGTGGTGCACATTTTTCAGAGCGTGGCTAACGCAGAATGGGAGAAGTCCTTGTTATATAACACCCCTGTGCGCATGCGCGTGCAGGCTAATCAGCGACAACAAGCTGGCGTGCAACTGCAGCAGCAAGTGGATCCAGATGCAGATCGCGCGCAACAGCAGCATCTTCGGTCTCCTGGGTAACAACATCAAGTGCTGGCCGCCGGGACACCGCTCGGATGCGGAGGCCGCTCTCCTGGCCACCTACAATATCACCGGATGCGGTGAGCGCGCCGCTCTTCCTACACACCCGCTGCATGTCTGGCTTCGCAACAAGAGGAAGTGGCGCTAAATCCGCCCCGCGCGTGCACGAAGGAGTGGAAGTACGCACTCTTTCACATTTTCGAAGGGGTCAGAGAACGCGGTATGGGTGGTTTGGGCTCGCAACCGATTGGCTGCGGTGCTTGGAGATACATCCACGCTGCGAGTTTCTTCGAGTAGTGCGGACGCCGAGCGTCGCTCATACGCAATGATCGATGAGGATGAGAAGCAACGATGACTGAAGCGGGCCTTCAACGTGGCTGACCCTATAGACACGAAATGACAGCACCCTCGGCCACGTTTCTACTATGGGAGTGGAGACGGGACCGATGAGGCGTGGTAAAAAGATTAAACGATAATCTGTTGCAAGTCTCTTGCAGGTGCGTAGACAGGGAGCAGTTTTTGGATGTCTGTTTAGACACCCTGATTTGCTGAAGATGCTTCATTGTGTTCCCCAGAGACACTTTCGTTTGCTTTAAGTGCGCTTCTTTCTAAGCAACTTTGTTTGCTTTTTATATCGCTTAGCACAACGCGCGGACAGGAGAATCGCCACGCCACCTAGCGACTTCGCGCCTTTATCTTCTCGAATACGGCATGGTTTCACTCCGAGGCCCCCGCGCCGGCGCTCCGTAAATGGCGTCACGCGCCTCCAATGCGCGGACGCGTTGAAAAAATTTTTACTAAAAATCTGCGTCGCTTAAACTCCAGACAGCCCCTCGCGCCGTTGCGGGGCGCCGTGCTGTCTACCGCCACCCGCTCGACCTGAAAACGCGGACATGCTTGTCATAGCTCGAAAATAGGAAAAAGCAACAAAAACACTCGGAGGTTCCAGCGTCCCATCATCTGAACTCGCAAAATGAGCTCCGTTCCATCATCTGCAAAAATGGCACGCAAGGGGCATCTCCGTTAAAAACAGCATACCTTTGCTAGTTCTACCAGCCGTCATGAAGCTAACTGAGAAGCTGACTTACGTCACACTGACCCCGTTAGTTTGAACAGAAGCAGAGGCGTTCTCCCGAAGTGATCGACTTCCGGCGTTTAGCAGAGCTCTTTACATAACTGCGACCCGTCCAGCGTTAGCTAGCGCATTCCTTTTCAGAGTTTAACAGAAATCGAAAGAGCGAATTTGTCGATATTTTTGAAGCGAAGCTTCGTATGGTAGACGAAAGGAAAATCTGGCGTTCCCGTGTACGCAGACAACTCTTTCGTTGCAACCCATGTGCATTCGTGAAAAAATCACGTTGGAGAGGAGTTTGGAGTAAGTAGAGAGAGAGAGAGAGAGAGAGATGATGTAGCTACACTCTCGCATATACAGACACTGGTTAGTGGGAAGTTGGAGCGGCGCATCAGAGGGAACGAAAAAATTGGCTGGCGATTACGATACTCCCGAATGCGATATTTGGGCGCAGCAGCACTCACTCGTGGGTTCTCTCGACGGCAGCGATGATGAGCCTCTGCGTCGGCGGTGCGAAGTGCGTCTCAAAAACACTTGTTAACAGGGTGCTCTGGAGCTGTCACGGTTTCTGAAATCTAGTGGGCCACTTCTGCTACGGCTTACGTTATCTCTACAATGGCTCCGGCCTGACTTACATCACATAAACAAGCTCGCGATGGCTTAAAATTCACCCTGTTTACTTGCAAAAGCAATGCCACACGCGCCGCCACAAAATCGAAGATAATGGTGCAAGCGAAACGGCGTTTCTCGAGCACAGTTTTCTAATGCAAGAAAATGGAAGAAAAAGGGCAAAAAACTGTCCAAATGAGGGGGACATGCTCAAAACATTACCGCAATAGTGCAGTCAGGCAATGTTTACAACTGCGTCCATTTTATCTGTTGATCGTGACAGGTTGCTCAATTGACGAACCGCGTAGGGGCGAACTTCTTGCTGGAGAGTTTACTCCGATTGAACGATGTGGGCCCAAAGGCAAACTTAAATAATCCATGATGAGGTGAAAGGCCACGTAAGGTACAACAGACATGGCTGCAGGAAAGTTTCCAACACGAGTACTCACTCCGAGAAAATAACAGCTGAAATCTACTGCCCAGCCCGCTTTGACACGCACTCCTTCTTCTGACACACCATCGTCCGTTCACAGCCAAACAAGTTCGAAAAAAAAAACACATCGAACTGATTTTAAGTAAAAATAAACATGTGACTCCTAACCGCCCCGGATGTTCCGATGCCGTCGAGAGGCGCGGTGCACGCGCACGAGGTGCACATCCGGATGCCGGACAAATTTCCACAAGCCGGGGCCCTATTCTCGACTGCACAAATTCACAGTGAACTGTGAATTTGCCGGAAGTCTTTTCTCATTTGCTTTAAATTTTGGTCACGTGCTTCCGGTTGACAAAGCGGTTGTGTGTGAGTGAGTGAGTGAAATACTTTATTAAGGACGAGAGGCCATGAGGCCCTGTGGGGAAGTGAGGATGGGGGAGGGGGAGCAGAAAGGGAGAGGTCACAATTCATCACAATTCACACAGCGTACGCGCTTCTAGTTGTAAGGTCCTATTCACAAGATGCACATTTCACTCTGTCAGTGGCACCAAAATGCACAGTTTGCACTGTTGACATTGGTCGTGGATGGGAATGGCCAGTCCGGGAAAGTCTGTCAGACCGCTATACACTTTGTACAGACCGTTTTCAAGCGCGTACTGGGTAACTATTTCTAGAGTAGCGGGGTCTTCACGGACGCGACTAACGTGCTCCAGTTCAGTCGTGGGTGCAGGACCCACAGTTAGCAGTTGACGGCGGTTACGGGCGAATATAGGACAGACCCAAATTAAGTGGAAGAGATTTGGTATGGCATTACTATTGCAGTGGGGGCATCGGTGCAGTTGAGAGCCTGCCGGGGCTGACCACTTATGTACAATGTGTGGTGCATTTGCATACACTTTATTGGCAAATACCTCGCCCGAACGTGAAAAGGGCTTGAGAGGCGCAAGGATGCCAACCGGAGTTTCAGCTTGCAACCGCTTACTGCTTTCTTTTTTGAGGAGACGTAGCCGGAGTTGCCAATCTGCTTGGAGAGAGGGGACGGGCGTGGCGGGCACCGTGGGAGGTGATAGTAGCCTCTCCCTGGCTGCGTCGTGAGCCATGCGGTTGCCTTGTGCGCCGGAAGTATGTCCCGGAGTCCAAACAATGCGAATTTTGAATCCTTCAATTTGTAGGTCTCGTATCGTGGTCAGGATATTTGTCGCCGTGATGTTCGGGAAAAATGGACGGTTCAATTCTCGGACAGCAACATAAGAATCCGTGATAATGCGAAATTTCTTCGCGCTAAGATGGGCGGAATGCTCATAAATTTGCCGGGTGGCTGCCAGAATTCCCAGAAGTTCTACTTCTTCTACAAGGCCGTATGTGTTGGAAATTTGCCGGGATCCATTCAATTCTGGCAGGTCTGTAGATGTCCAGGCAATGGCCGCCATCATCCCACTCAAAGACGCGTCGGTTGTGTGTGCTGTCGTCATTTTGACGTTTCATGGCGTTTACGGGCACCACTTCTAAAGTTTAACTTATTTCTCTTTACTGAAAGCGCATAATTCTTGGCCGGCAATGAAAAACTGGAATAAATGCAGCAGACATGCAACGTACGCCTGTCTTTGCTATTCAACAACAATGCGGCTTGTATGTCACGCGCCCTCTGTGATTGGCTGAGAAGGCGTGACGTAATTTAAACAACTGGCGGGAACGATCACGTCACACATTGACAACTTCAGCCTGCGTAAAAATGACGTAATGTTACGTAACAGCTCGAAAATGGCGGCTACTGTCGCCGTGAAATGGGGCAAAAATTTCACCGCAGGGCATACATGGACGCTGCATTTCTCCGCTGCGCAACAGAGAGGCGCTTCGCGCGTGGTCGAAGAATTCGCGGTACGCAGATTAGACACTGAACAGCTGATTCATGATACCTATCTCTGTAGGCCTCGCGATGCCGTACTACTTCGCCCATCAAAACGCACACGTGACATGGGTACCCGTTATCGCGCTCCGTACTCTGAAATGGTCACTGAAGAACCGTGCAGCGAGGATACGTCGAGCTACACAAACCACAAACGCGAAACGGGCGCCCATTTTTAGCCGCTGCCCGACATTTACATATGTAGAAAACCATCGCCACGGCCTCCTCGAATGTTGTGGAAACACGTTTTGCAATGGCCGTCGATAAATCGGCGGGGAAAACATCAGCGTCCAAACACGTCGACAACGGTCATGTCGCCGTAATTCTCCAACTTGTTCATCGCCAACGCAGAAAGTTTAGCTTTCCGCTATAGCACCAGCAAGGCACCCGTGGGGCCAGTTAGATAACGCCTCGCGCGCGGCGGAATTAATTTACGGCCCTGCTTTCGACGTTCGTGGTTGGTTGCCTTTGGCCAACATATGCGCGCGTGTGCACGAAAGAAAAACACAACTCTGCTCGCGCTACTATTCTCAGCATCGCTCGCGTGCAACGCCACGGACGGGCAGCCCGCCTTGGCCGAACGAAGCCGGGGTGCAACGCGAGTCCAGGTTAACTCGCGGCTGTTTATTTTGCGGCCCGCGGTCGCGGTTAGGCCGGACGCGGTGTTGTCGATCATCCTTCCGCGCGGCCGCTTTGCCCTCGCAGCGGCCGTCGATGGACACATCGGGCCGTGGGCTCAGAAGGGCGGTCTCCAGAGCGCGTCGAAGCTAGTTCCAGGTAGTGCTGCCGTGACGATATATCTGCATGCATAAATGCTGCTCTTTTACGTACAGAGCACTTGAAGGGCTCACCTTGTCATCGTAGCTCGCTCGCTGTAACGCTGTTTGGTGTCAGTAAGCGACTGCCGGAATCAGGCGGCACAGCGAGATAACGGAGCCAAGTAGAGCCCGACGGCGTACCGTAAGGGCGTCCCGCAGAGGCTTCGAAAACCAAGCGGTTTATATAGTCATAACCGTTCTTAACTCCGGCACCGCTGGCGCTTGTCCTAATCCCCACGTTTTTTTGGCGCAAAGTGACTGCAGGTACATTTGAGGCAAAATCTGTGTATATAACCGGCAGCCCCCGCGTCCATTTAGTTAAAAATGCCTGTTGTGTTGGTTTTAACGATAGTAAGCAAAAAAAAAGTGGCCGCCAAAAGCGACGCGTTCCAAACTGCGCAGTCAGGCGCCGGCACGTGCGAGATCCCGGTCGCGCTGTTCTAGTCAGGGGCGCGCGCTTGTGCTTGCTTTCATCCCACATATACCCTCTCGGAACAGTTACAAGAAGCAGTTATCAGTACTGCACAGAGCCACGCTCTGAACAATGGCTGGAGTGCCGCGACATACCCGTATCAATGCCCTCGTAAAGGCGGCTTCTCTTCCTCTCGTGGAAGAACTGCTTTCTGAAACTGCCCTTTAACACGAACAACGCCGATCTCTTACGTGTCAGGGAGCGGTGTTCGCTGCGTGAGATACTCGAACTATGTTGTCACAACCATTGAGTCAGGCGCCGCCTGCCCCCTGGGAAAGGCTACTTCTGATACCGCCCCATCAGCGACCTGGCATTCCCAAAGCAAGGATGTGTCCACGCCAAAATGCCCTTCGTCGAATCCTGGACACGAACCTCCAGATGAAATTGACATCTTTACCGATGCCAGCCTGGACCAACACCGAATGGGCCTCGCGTGGCATTGTCCAGCACGACCCGTATTCGATTGATTGTTTGTAGGGTTTAACGCGCCGACGCAATGCAGGCGATGAGGCGCGCCGTAGTGGAGGGCTCCGTGTTGATTTTGACCACCTGAAGATCTTTAACGTGCGCCGAAATCTCGGAAACACGGGCATTCTTGCTTATAGCCTCCATCAGAAAAGCGGCCGCCGCGGCCGGGAATCGAACCCGCGTCGTCGTGTTCAGCAGCACAACACCTTAGCCACTGAGCCACAGCGGCGGGTACTACCCGAATTCGACGGTTCCGTTAGAAAACATATCCGTCTCCCACTGAAGCCGAACTGCGTGGCATTCGCCATTCACCGGACCATCTTGCCTACAACGTCTCTGTTCCACTACCTGCCCGCATTCGTATCCTCACCGACTCTAAAAACAGCTATTGACGAGTTCAACAAGGCTTTCTCTGACCATCCTACTGTCCACCAGATTCAAACTATGGTCAACACACTCGCTCAGAATGGCCCTAAAACTCGCCTGGCACGGTGTTGTGACCGAGCGCCCAACCCAAACCACGCGCGGCAGACGTTCCCCAACTTGAAATCGCCGCAGAGTCGCCTCTCCTTTTCCCTTCTCCGCGGCTGTGCCGAATTATGCCTCGTACGAACGGCCAGCGGCAGACACGCAGCTACATGCCTGGAGACGGTTCCGCTTAGTCGCCTTCCCTTTCCCCATTTGGCGGCTCGGCTGACGCAACCGCTTCGCCCCCATTCGTCGGATTCAAACTTCGGCCAGCGAGAGTCCTGATTCGAGCGATCCAACCGCTCGCGGCTGCAACGGACCCCCGGGGGTATAAAACAGCCCGGAAGCATCATCGAGGGCGGCCTTTTCGGAGGCACCGAGTGGAGACGTGCTGTAGCCTTTGTGCGCGCCATTTAACCCTTTTGTTACCCTTGTACATACTGTATATAAATGTTGCTTCAACTCTTCGTCGGCTCGAGAACTTCATCACGCTGCTCTGCGCCGCGTCGATAGCGGGCAGAGCAAGGCAAAATCGCAGCACAGTTGACTGCGCTCGGATGGCCAGTCACAACAGTGGTGGCAGCTGTGAGATGGCTCAGCCCCAAAAATGGATACCGGGGTGCATAGTGCAGGAACATGGCAACCAGACCACACCCTCGGCGGCTAGGGAGAGCCTCCTCGGAACCCCTCCGCTAATGACCAATCCCCTGCTGCTGTCTCGTCCACCTCCTTTCGCCAACTGGACTACGCTCGCCACGCGCCTAGCATCAAGTACCCCGCTTGGCTGCCTCAACGGCGCCCCTTCTCAACCACGCCCAGCCGAAATTTTCATTAATAAGACCTGCCAACGCTGCTCTCACTCCTCACATCATATCGAAATTGGTTCACCCTGGGAAGCCACCCCCTCCCCCCACCCTCCCCTACGTTGTCTGCACTCTTCAGCGACCTCTATCGCGAACCTAAGCCATTTAATCTGGCACCGCGCTGCATTCTCAGACCATTTGCATACATTCTCGACAGTGCACTCCCCAATGGTTCTTCACCAGATAATCCCCCATAACATGACCCCCAATTCCTCGCCGCGCTAGGCACTTTCTCCCTCTGGCCAACCGTAAAGGACTTTTCTACTACTACTACTTTCATCCCGCCGGCACGTGCGGAATGAAAGAAAGCCCGAAAAGAACGGAACTCCCGCTCGCACTGTTCAGGTGCGCGCGACCACTGGGAAGGCGGGAAATTTGAATTGCATTGGACAAACCTCCGTTCTATTCATCAAGAGAGGAGTGAGACAGGGCGGCGAAGAGCGTGATAGGTGGTAGCAGTGAGCGGATAACGACGCCACAGCCCATTGTGGCGAATCACTGCTCTGCACTTCCGACAGCTTTCACGTTGAGTGGAACGGCTTTAATTTTTTTTCTTTAACGGTAGCTGGTATGGTTCTCCGACGCAGAAAAGCACGGGCCAGAGGTTATTCTGATTCGTTTCAATCACTTAACCTCTACGTGAGAATAGTATTGTAGCGTACAGCAAATACGCGTTCCGGGTAGCCTTGGCTTTTAGTGAGGATCCGAAAAAACGGTCGCCATCCTGCCCTGCAAAGGTAGATGACCTGCGAAGCTGTTGTAAACCACTACAAATTCTGATGGGCGAGGGTTTGAAATGTTTCTCGTCGTTTTGTCGGGCTTGTCGCTTGCGCACGGCTTCTCTAGCGGCAAATGCTGGGTCCAGCAGCATGCACTCGGCGTCTTGGGAAAGAACTGCTGGGCCCTGCCTAGCCTGACGCATGCGCTAGCCCTCGAATGACGTCAACCCCTTTTCAAGAGCAGCTGCAAACCTAATCTTTACCAGAGCACATGGTGTCACATTGTTCACCCGCACCTTATCACCCATCATGCGGTTTCGATGCGTGTTTTAAGGGGTTTTTTTTTTCTTTACCCGAATACTGAGCTGTGTGCTGCACGTCTGATTAGCCTTACGCATGCACTCGGCGTCTTGCGCTAGAACTGCTGGGTCCTGTCTGGGTTTTATTTATTTACGATACAAAATTTTCCAACCAACGAGAGGCTAACAGCTTCGGCGAAAAAATAAGAGCTGCGGCGGGTAGGGTCTTCTTGTCCAAGAAGTGTTGGAGCAGCGAGCCCCAGTCACCAGAGCGCGATGTGATGACGATTTGTTTCGCACCGAGCTCTCTTCTTCGTCACCGTATTTGCTGCGTAGAACGAATATAAAGGAGTCGTCAGCATTTAAAAATCACGTGAAAATGTGCAAATATTTTATCTCAACTGTGGGTGAAATCGAGTGATATCCTCCCCGAGACTCCGAGTCGTGCATATAGCATCAACTTTGCTGGTTTCCCGCAAATTCTGTATAACAGCTGAGAACTGTTTAAATTCTGCCGACACGATTTACCGGGTTTTTTTTTTACTTTTTTGTTAATACCATGCATTACAAATTTAGTTGCTTCAAATATTCCGCTCACTTTCAGGCGTGCACACTGTGTCAATCTGTGGCATGGCGGCTTATATATACCGTCAAATACTATCTCTTACCCCGTAATCTGCAGCCAAAGCTACTCCGACCAACGTATAAACATACTGACCAACGTACTTGGTGCTCCGAGCGATGTATATACCACGCATAATATGGAGTGAATGTTTGCTAATGCGACATGACCCGCCGCGATAGTTGTCGTCCCAATGATCATCTACTTGAGTTATTACAGAACATTGGACCATGGCCATTATTAGAAACCTTTTTCACCGCACTTCTCGTCACGTGCTCTTATATTGGCACTGAATGAGAGCAGCCTATATAAAAGACATGGCTTTGTACTGGCGACGAAAGAAGGGCCGTAGATTGCAGCCCTCTATAAAAAAATTTCCCATCAGGAACAACTTCCTTCCAGAGATTAGACGTGCCCACCCGCCTGTGTGCGCAGTATACACGCTCCGCGTTGGACAATATCCATCATACTCAGTGCGTTTGGCCGGAATTTGCGTCAGCGCGATCAGCGGTCTGCTCGCTCGTGGAAAAGGTCTCCGGAGGCAAACTTTTCTGCCCCAGTAGGCGAGCGCAGTGGGGCTGCCACGGCCCCAGAAGCCCTTGTGCTCTTATTGGCTCGGCAGCCACCTCGTCTCGACGAGGAACTCGGCATGTATGTGTGTGCATGCATGCGCGAAATGTGTGGGCAAGCGCGTGTGCGAAAGGGCAGTCACTAAGGCTCCTTCATATAGCTCCACAAGGGAGCTCTATCACTTCGTTTTTGCTGTTTGATGGCATCCGTACATTATTTGTGTGTTCATTATTCCAAACCTCATCCGAACTTGCAAGCCTAGCAGTTACAAAGGCTGATCTCTCTCTCTCTCTCTCTCTCTCTCTCTCTCTCTCTCTCTCTCTCTCTCTCTCTCTCTCTCTCTCTCTCTCTCTCTCTCTCTCTCTCTCTCTCTCTCTCTCTCTCTCTCTCTCTCTCTCTCTCTCTCTCTCTATCTATCTATCTATCTCTCTCTCTCTCTCACACACTTTTTCACTCACTCGCTTTCTCTCCCTCTCTCTCCCTTGCGCTATCTCTCTCTTTCTCTCTCTCTTCCCCGTCGTGAGCTGCTGGCCACTCTCCTCATTATGCTTTCGTCGACCAGGCTACCTCCTGCTCTCGTCGTCGTGCACTTCGTTCCACTCGCCATCACTCTCTCTCTGTTACACTCCTCGCCGTACGCATCCTCGAGTGCTTCGCCAAGTTTCACCTCACACCTTGTTGCTCATCCCAGCAATTGTGTCATTGAACTTCTCGCCACACTTGCAGTGTAAAATAGTCTCACGTGTGCTGCTTTTTTTTTTTCTTTGCTTTTTTCTTCTCATATTTTGTTGGCATACACCTGCGGCTTTCTCCACTTTGTGGCACAGCCGTGGCATTATCGGGAAGTGAACGTGCATTTGACTCCGTTTCATCTTATAATATGATGTGCGGCATGACTGGCTCAAGCGATCTGTCTGTACACATCCCGAAGTCTCTCTTCCCCACCTTTCGTCCGACCGATACATGGTGGGGCATTATAGTAAAAGCGCATCTCCTGCTTTTGTATTGCTTGAATTTTACGAGGAACTTTCTCTTGAACTTTAGTCGTTTTGCTTTTAGCAGCGGAGCTGTTGTTGCTGGTCGTAATGTGGGCAGCGTTACTCCTACCGTTTACCGCGTACGTGAGCACACGCTTCACGAGAAGTGCCGTGCGTCGTCTAGGCTTACGCGTGGCGCTCCCAAGAAAATAACAAGAAAACAGATACGTGCGTCCGCACCTCAACTGGGGAGCACGAGGCAGCTCGCGCTACAGACACCCAGTTCGCGAAGCCGGTTGCCGCCAGTTCTAGCACGTGCTGACGTGTTCTACTTTAGAACAAAACGACCCGGGCCCTCCAGGCATGCATGAGGAAGGCGACGAAATAGATGAATATGACGATGACTACTACTACCACAGTGAAAAGCGACGACGGAACATGTAAATAAACAATTTCAAACCTAATGCAATGCGTGGTGGTGCGCCCTTCGGTGCTTACATAGAAAGAAATCCTCCAGCTTCGCTATGGTTCAAGCCTTGCACGACTTAGAGCAAGCTTCGTCAATTTTTTTTTTAACGGAAGTGAAACCAAACGAGCAGTTTTTTGTAACCGCCGAAGTTATGCTGTCATTTCTAGTGAGCTATTTTTCGGTCGCGCAACACGGCTGGACAATGGTCACGACGGCCGTCATCGAATACAATGTGGCGTAATGTAGACGGGAGTCGTGTAGATGCGGCGCGGCTGCACCGGGGAAACACGTCTTTTATATACGACGTTGTGCCTGAGTCGGTGGGCTTCCCTTGGCGAGTGTCGCATGCACTGCCCAAACTCAAACAACCCGACGTCAACCGCAATATATGTCTCATAACCCCGACAAGGGCTTCAGCATCGCCTGTATCTCCTCGCATTCACTTCCACCACATAACCATCTCGGATGTCCGCTAGAGACGCGGCCGCACGTTTATTCCAGGAATTCGTCAACTTCCTTAAAGTTGTAGTACAGGCGCACACTAGCATGCAAACGTGTTTTTCAGCGGAGCTGTTATAGGCTAGGTTCTGACCAAAATAGCGTCCATCAACAAAAAGTTAGTCGACAAATTTGACGCCAAAGCCAACTTCGTGGTCAAAGCTCTGTAGCTCTCGATCTAATGTAAGCATCTCGAAAAGCGTTGCACTGAAATTAACTTCTCGGACGACTTAACCTTTAGGCCGAGTTTTGTTTACTTGTCGTATTTACTTCACAGTAAAGTGGTGAACGACACAGGATTCCCGGCTGCTGTCGATATGTGGCCATCTACTGAGGGAGTATGGTTGCAGCAAATGTTTTACCGAAACTGTCCCGAAGCAAATCA